>NC_090647.1:209884636-210037136 GCF_040937935.1 Hyperolius riggenbachi | reverse complement strand
CTTAAGGGTGTAAAAGTCTGCACTGAAAAAATATAAAAGCATGCTAGAACCCCAAACCATTGAGTAATATATTAAAAACAACAATATATAAAAACAAACACTTTTATTAGCTGAAATAAAGGGTTACACATATATAACAAGGGACCCTTTTTCATACTTTCCTTTTAGCTATTAACAGCATTTAATCACAAGACTTTGCAGTTGAGTAAGAAGTTATCCATCCAACTTGGTCACAGTTTAAAATAAAATAGAAAATAAAACTGCAGTCAGTGGCACTGCCACTGGTTTACACTTAAAACACAGTTTAGAATCAGCGCAATTCCCTATATGGCTTTCATTGTATCACATGGAATAACATTTTGTAGCACAACATCTCTGTCTACAGTCCTATATTGATTGGTTTGTAGTTAAAAAGACTCGTAAGTTTGGAGATCTTTCAGAGAAAAATGTCCTGAGAACGAAGTGTTATTGTATAAAATGACAGAGATGCTACATCTGATATTATATAAAAATTGAACAGACCATAAATTGAACAAAGAAAGACCATTAAAAATTCACATACAATTGTGTGCTAAGCACACTGTGACACTAATGAAAAAAGTTCAAAGACCCGTAATTGCAAAAGTATAAATCCATTTATTGCTAAATTTTCTATAAAAGACACACTGCGTTGTCTTTTATAGAAAATTTGGCAATAAATGGATTTATACTTTTTCAATTACGGGTCTTTGAACTTTTTTCAAAAGAAAGACCATTGCCTGGGATGGATTGTCATTTATATAAAGAAAGGAACTTTTGTACAACAATTTCAGCCACCCTATATTTAAGTTGTTGCACCATTCCCCTTTCGGTAACATTGTCAGTAACACATGGTTAGAGTTGGCATAATAAACCTATTTACAATGTCCTGAAAATGGAAGTTACCAAATAAGATTTCACCTGCACCACATCCTATACACATACACTGCTTACCATCAATCACATACACAATGTGCCAAATGAGAAGTGGGCCTTTTTTTTAGCATTAAAAAAATATAATAAAAACAGATGAGGGCTGGTTCACGCAGGCGTTCCATGGCACTAGACGATGGGCTGCACCACTTTCCTTTAAGCGCTGTCCATTCAAATAAATGAACAGCACCGGTACAATCATTTACCACCATTTACCATCCTTTGCGCTAATGCTACATTACAATCCCGTTTTCCCTGTCAGCTCAGGCTGTCCTGGACACATGCAGCTTCCAGGAGCATGGCAGCTAAGTGTCCCCCAACATGGGTTAAAAACTATGCACGCCAACAGCTCTTAAAGTGGCCCTGAACTCAGAACGTCCTCTATGCTCTAAAAAATACACAACAGCATAATAACCTTTAAACAAGGAACATTTCTTTGTTACAGCTGATACAAATCCTAAACTAAATCTGCAGTGTTTCTACTTCCTGATTCATGGAAGCAGACATATTGTTTACAGCCTGTGCTTTCAAATGGGCTAATCTGCTTATCTGCCATGGGCAGTCATGTGACACAGGGTAGGGATCAAATTACAACTAGTGATTAGACACAAACAAGGAGGAATTAGATAAAACTCTCTAAATACATAAAGGGTGCATTTCTCTAGGTTTTCCTTTAGTTCACTGCAAGAGTTCAGGCCCACTTTAAATGCTGATGTGCATGCTTGCAGAAAAACACGTGAATGAGACGCTGCAGGATGCCAGTCTGAATTGTATTATTCTCCATTATGTCTAACTTTGGTCAGAAAAGCAGAGGGGGAAAAAAAACAAAACACGAAAATAAACTCAAAACTTAAAATGAAATGAATAAGCATATTTTAAAAATGTCCCCTTTGCAACATTATCATGTCAAAATTCAGTCTAATTTGCCTAGCTAATATGAAAAGGACAAAGAGGAGGGAACGGGGATTGTTCTGGTGAAAGCTCTCTAGTAAGAGAACAACTCAAGAAAGTGTCTACATTCATTCACTGGTTCAAGGGATTGTGCAATATATTTCATACTTACAACTCAACCAAAGAATAAATTAACTCCGTCTACAGAGACTGCAGAAAGGTAAACATTTTGGTCTCTTTACATAAATTGCGAATTACCTCATTATTCTTTGGAAATTCGGTTAACATATATACAGATTTGTGTGTGAAAGCATATACCATTATACCATTAGTGGTGTGCAAAACCTAGCATAAGAAACGCTGGTATAAAGTTCAAAAACACCTAACAGCCAAAAGCTTTATCAATGTACCAGTAAAGATTGGTGACAACAACTTAATATGGGTTGGCTACGTTTGGGTCACAAACAGCTCACTGTACTTGTGAAACTAGAGTATACTGACAATAAAAAGAGACCGTTCATCTCAGTTTAAAATTAGGCTTATGCCATAATCACCTTGATCTAAGGAAAAACTACCCAAAGTAATGAGTATGTATAACTTTTCATTAGGTTTAGCAGGTATGATATAAAGTGGAAGAAAAAAAATACATGTAGATATATACAACTTTGCATGTCCCCCAACACATTATAGGAAAACAAAAAATAATAAATATATTTATATTTATATATAGTATGAACACGGACCAAAAGTTGTTCGTGAGAAGTTTAACATTGTAAAGGTTTAGCTTCCCTTGCTTTGCCTGGTTTTAAAACAATAGGTTGTTGACGTATAACATAAATAAGGCAATTAAATTACATACATGGCCCATTTAAGTGCGCATGTAAGAGACATAGCCAGTTTTTCTCCTGTCAATTTGCTTTGTTCTTAAAGATAGTTTTAGGAATATGTACACGTGACAAATATGTAAACCTAACAAAACAAAAAAAGTAAAAATATGCTTTAGTGCCTTTTACATAAGCATTCAAAACCTTATATACATAAGAGGACAACATGTCTACCAGTTTAAAAGACTTTTTTTGTTAGACTCTTAGCAACTGTACTTTCTGTAAAACGAGGTAATTCATGTGTAAAATTGAAACTGTGAATTTGGTACTGTTCAAAACCTCACAACTTCACACTTTGCATCTGCTGAAAGAAGAGTCTCCAGGCAGCTACATCTGAAAGCAGTACAGTACAACAGAGTCATAGTACAATCCAGTTACATCTCAAACTGCAGTGCTTCTGTTTTCACATGGACACACATGTAACAAAGGTCCACTTATTTTGTTGATCCCTGGTGTGGATTAAGGAGGACACTGGATGCAGTGTTACAAGTTAGTTTCATCCCACGAGGGGTCATTCATATTCTTTAGCACTTTTCTGATAAGTTTCTCAAGTTCTTTTCGAGCTCGCTGTTCTTCTTCTAAGGATTTCTTCATCTTTTTGCTGTCCTGTTGATACGCATTTAAAGAAAGATGTTGAAATAAATTAGATGGAAATTTCTATCTAGCATTATATACCACTTTCATTGAAATATACAATCGTAAGAGGTTCTGTCAGTTTGAACACAGACCTGTTTAAGCTCTTGAACTTCATCTTTTAGTGCATACACTGTGTCCACAAGGCTCCTAGAAGGTAAACATAAATTGTAAGGCAATGTTAGTATTGTACAAACACTACAATTCAAAATGTTGGGGTCACTAAACAAATTCCTTGCCTACAATACATGAAACTAGTGTAATTGAAAATGTACTATTTGAGAACGTTAGAAATAATGGAACTGAATTTGGCCTGTAGGATAAATCGTGTACCATAGACAAAAAAAAAAAAAAAAAAAAAAGTGTTTTCCATGCTTGTTTTGTTACATTTGCTTAACTGCTTCTGAACCATGCCAAATTTAAAATCTACACCCTTTTTAGGACCAGTTATCCCCGCCAGGGCATAGATTTAAATAAGCCCGCTGCACACTACCACCGGTTGTGCTGCTTTCCCACCACTGCAGCTCACTCGTCCTGCTGTCGGTATAACAGCAGAGCTCAGTGAGCAGGTCAGGAGCCAATTTCATTGACTCTTGACCCTGTGATTACTTTGCGCCAATCACATTGGCTCACATTGATCACATGGTTAGGAGCCAATTAAATTGGCTCCTGACCAGCTCACAGAGCTCTGCTGTCATAGCGACGGGAAAGCGGTGCGATCACAGTAGCGGCGGGTCGGTGTGGCGTGATGCCAGTAGGCACCATTTTTTTGTACCAACGGTCTCTGGTCCTTAAGGGGCCAGAGACCGTAGGAACTGAAGTGCTTAAGATGCCCCAATAATTGCGCCCCACACAATTTTCAAAGAAGAATGACCCAAGCAGAAAATTGATGTCCCTGATCGACTGTACAATTCTAATGGTGATTGTTCAACGACAATATAGTAGATTGGAAAAACAATTTTTATAATTAATTATCCTATTGGGGACCGCCGCAGGTTGAATCAACGTCCGGCAGGGGGTTGTACAGTTCAGAACGGATGTTGATTCAACGTCCGCGCTAAAGAACTGCTCCCAACGCGATCGTGCGCACCCGGAGGGGGAGATTAAGCTGTCATATGACAGCTGGCATCTCCCCTCAGTGATCAGCAGCCATCGCGTATGGCTGCTGATCACGTGATCACTACGATCGCCGTCAGATCGTAGTGATCACTTAGACAGCGGCGGCGGCAGGGGGGAAAAGAAGAGGATCCACTCACCTCCCTGCCGTTCCAACGATGATCGGCGCCCCCCTCTGCTCTGGCCGGCATCTCTGCTCCGTCTGACGTCAGGGCCGGGTCCCGGCTTGATGACGTCATCAAGCCGCGACTCGACCTGAGCGTCATTTGGAGCGGAGATGCCGACCAGAGAAGAAGGGGGCTACTGAGGCTCATCGCTGGAGCCTGGAAGGTAAGTGATGGCTGCTGCGCACAGGTGGGACACTTGGCCACACAGGGGGGAGACGGTACAGCCAGCCACAGACGGGATCCGTCCGCCCGACCCCCCCAAACGCGCACACCCCCCTCCACCACAAAATGCCCTGGTCCCTAAGGGGGGGTTAGGCGGCCGGTCCCGAAGTGGTTATGATGGATAGGAAGTATAGATTGGTTGATTGTGGAAAAAAACTGTGTTTATGATCATATTTTATCTGATCCTTCGGGGATTCTTTGTTGAAAATTGTACCATTAGTGAACATTAGTAGATCCCTGGGTCTCTTCAAACAAAGGAGATCAAGAGAGAAAAAGAGCCCAATACAACTCACATTTTCTACAAAGTTTTCTCCTAGGTGATATTTTCACATTGTAAATAAAATGCCACAAAAGCCACCAGAAAGCAAAAAAAAAAAAAAAAAAATACTCAATAATTGGCAGCACTTTTTCCACTCACTTTTGGTACTTTTTCAAATGCGATACAAACTTATTTTAAACAGAAGATAAAAGATAATTGAAAGAAAGAAAGGAACAACAATTCTGACTACTTTTACACTTTTTGGTACTTTTGCAGTGCAAAACGTATCATAAACAGAACATGAAAACTTAAAGGGAAGGTTCAGGGATTTTTTTAGAAGATCCTGTATATGTTTGCACATATTTTGAATTTTATAATTTTTCGCTGTAGTGCCCCTTTAAAAGGAAATAAATGTGGAAGACTCGCTTTAGGTTCCCTTTAACCCTCAGTGCTAAATACTGACAAGAAAGGTTTGAAAAACAATCCAAGCATTTCTCTCTCTCTCTCTCCCCTTTCTCTCTCCTTCTCTTTCTTTTGTTCTTGCTTTCCCTGATCCAATTTACTTTATCTCTTAAAGGGAAGGTTCAGGGACGCTACAAAAAAAATAAAAATCCACATCCACTTACCTGGGGCTTCCTCCAGCCCGTGGCAGGCAGGAGGTGCCCTCGGCACCGCTCCGTAGGCTCCCGGTGGTCTCCGGTGGCCGACCCGACCTGGCCGGTGGCAGGTCGGGCCTCTTCTGCGCTCCATTGTGCGTTTCACGCCAACGCGCTGACGTCATCGGACGTCCTCCGGGCTGTACTGCGCACGCTCAGTAGTTCTGAGCCTGTGCAGTACAGCCCGGAGGACATCCGATGACGTCAGCGCGCCGGCATGGAACGGACAATGGGGCGCAGAAGAGTCCCGACCTGGCCAGGTCGGGTCGGCCACCGGGAGCCTGCGGAGCGGCGCCGAGGGCACCTCCTGCCTGCCATGGGCTGGAGGAAGCCCCAGGTAAGTGGATGTGGATTTTTATTTTTTTTGTAGCGTCCCTGAACCTTCCCTTTAAGAGATAAAGTAAATTGGATCAGGGAAAGCAAGAACAAAAGAAAGAGAAGGAGAGAGAAAGGGGAGAGAGAGAGAGAGAAATGCTTGGATTGTTTTTCAAACCTTTCTTGTCAGTATTTAGCACTGAGGGTTAAAGGGAACCTAAAGCGAGTCTTCCACATTTATTTCCTTTTAAAGGGGCAGTACAGCGAAAAATTATAAAATTCAAAATATGTGCAAACATATACAGGATCTTCAAAAAAAATTAGCATATTGTGATAAATTTCATTATTTTCTGTAATGTACTGATAAACATTAGACTTTCATATATTTTAGGTTCAAATACACACAACTGAAGTAGTTCAAGCCTTTTATTGTTTTAATATTGATGATTTTGGCATACAGCTCATGAAAACCCCAAAATCCTATCTCAAAAAATTTGCATATTTCATCCGACCAATAAAAGAAAAAAGTGTTTTTAAAACAAAAAAAAGTCAACCTTCAAATAAATTATGTTCAGTTATGCACTCAATACTTGGTCGGGAATCCTTTTGCAGAAATGACTGCTTCAATGCGGCGTGGCATGGAGGCAATCAGCCTGTGGCACTGCTCAGGTGTTATGGAGGCCCAGGATGCTTCGATAGCGGCCTTAAGCTCATCCAGAGTGTTGGGTCTTGCATTTCTCAACTCTCTCTTCACAATATCCCACAGGTTCTCTATGGGGTTCAGGTCAGGAGAGTTGGCAGGCCAATTGAGCACAGTAATACCATGGTCAGTAAACCATTTACCAGTGGTTTTGGCACTGTGAGCAGGTGCCAGGTCATGCTGAAAATGAAATCTTCATCTCCATAAAGCTTTTCAGCAGATGGTACCATTAAGTGCTCCAAAATCTCCTGATAGCTAGCTGCATTGACCCTGCCCTTGATAAAACATAGTGGACCAACACCAGCAGCTGACATGGCACCCCAGACCATCACTGACTGTGGGTACTCGACACTGGACTTCAGGCATTTGGGCATTTCCCTCTCCCCAGTCTTCCTCCAGACTCTGGCACATTGATTTCCGAATGACATGTAAAAGTTGATTTCATCCGAAAAAAGTACTTTGGACCACTGAGCAACAGTCCAGTGCTGCTTCTCTGTAGCCCAGGTCAGGCGCTTCTGCCGCTGTTTCTGGTTCAAAAGTGGGTTTATGCTTCCATCTGCTGAAAAGCTTTATGGAGATGAAGATTTCATTTTTCAGCACGACCCGGCACCTGCTCACAGTGCCAAAACCACTGGTAAATGGTTTACTGAACCATGGTATTACTGTGCTCAATTGGCCTGCCAACTCTCCTGACCTGAACCCCATAGAGAATCTGTGGGATATTGTGAAGAGAAAGTTGAGAGACCCAAGACACTGGATGAGCTTAAGGCCGCTATCGAAGCATCCTGGGCCTCCATAACACCTGAGCAGTGCCACAGGCTGATTGCCTCCATGCCCCGCCGCATTGAAGCAGTCATTTCTGCAAAAGGATTCCCAACCAAGTATTAAGTGCATAACTGAACATAATTAAATAATTTAAAATAAGGTTGACTTTTTTTGTTTTGAAAACCCTTTTCTTTTATTGGTCGGATGAAATATGCTATTTTTTTGAGATAGGAAATTTGGGTTTTCATGAGCTGTATGCCAAAATCATCAATATTAAAACAATAGAAGGCTTGAACTACTTCAGTTGTGTGTATTTGAATCTAAAATATATGAAAGTCTAATGTTTATCAGTACATTACAGAAAATAATGAACTTTATCACAATATGCTAATTTGAGAAGATCCTGTACAAATAAGAAGTACCTTTTTCATGTGTTTCCTCTGGCACTCCAGTTTCCTCCCACATCCCAAATACATACAGATAAGTTAATTGTCTTTCCCCTAAAATTGCCCCTAGACTATAATGCATACACTAAACAACACATATGACTATGGTAGGATTAGATTGTGAGCCCCTCTGAGAGACTGCTATGCTGGGCATACACGGCGTCGAGGGGAGGATTATCAATCGAGCCTGATGGCTCGATTGAGCATATCCGACACGTCCAATCACAGCGGGGATCGATTCCACGCTCGATCCCCGCGGGCGGACAATAGCGGTGAACCGAGCGGGTGATAAGAAGCGCCGCGGGGGTCGATCCGGCGGCTTATCGGCCACCAGATCGACCCATGTATGCCCAGCATTAGTGACAAGACAATATATACTCTGTACAGTAATGCGGAAGATGTTGGCGATATACAAATATTAAATAATAATAACATCATATATTTTAGCTAACTGATAAAAGGTGCAGTAATTTCTAAGAAGGAACAAACATAAGCCATAATGTGACTGTACTCACTTTTCTTCTATTACAGTCTGACCATTACTTCTTGTTTCCTCAACAATAATTTTCTCTTCCTCTGGGAGTAACACTGGGGGAGCAGATTCTTTGCGTGAACCTGACAGCAGAGAGAGGAAGAATTAAAGGTTAACAAAAATATTTAAAAAAGAAATAGCCATCTTTTTAGGTTTAATGAGATGTAGTAATCTTCCAAGGGAAAACATCTCTAGTACTAAAAGTATATATAGACACAAAATGATAAAGAAAATGCTATATACAAAAATGTGGTGCCTGTGTTACCTTATGGCTAGGAGACCAGTGCAACTGATTACCCTTTGCATAGAACATTGGACATGAGGTAAGAATGCAGTTTTGGAGAAAAAAAATGGGGAAGAAATACGCACTGCATCAATTCAAGTCATCACATTCATTGATATTAAAGATCCATGGCATTCAAATGACAAATATTACAAATGTAGTTACAACACTCAAAACATTTTACATTAAGGACTTACCTAGAACAGGCAATTGAAAAGGAAACACAAATTGTAAAACAAAAAAACAACATTGTTACAATCTGAAAACATGTGAAGTTGGGTCTGATTACACTGACACACTTAGCCAACATGAAGGAGCTGCTGTCAGACACAGATGAGGATGAGGCTGTAGCATGCAGCATAAACTCTCCAGTGCTGGAATGACTATAGTGGTGTTGGAGTCCACCTCAGAAAATCAAACCAGTTCTTTCCAGAATACGGTACATGACAGAATTTTTCTTTTCTAAAATACACGTTATATAGCAAGTTTTTTTGTGGGAAGGGCTTTCCAACCATTTGTTTCCCTTACTTTTTAACCTTTATGTTTGCTCCTGTTTCTTTTGGGTTTTCATATAAAATCTTTAGTATTATGGAATTATGAAGGCACTACAGAGAATAAAAAAAAATCAAAAGAAATACCCAAAACACTAACTTACTCAGAAACTCTCAATGCAGCAGGTGCAAAACGCTAGGGTAGATTTACTACGAGTGATAGAGAACAGTAACAAACAGTAACAGTGTAACTTCACATCTTATTTAGTAAATCACCCACTTCAAGTCTGTCATATCTAAAAGACTCCAATGCCACCTCCGAACCAACTTGATAGTGTCTGCTTTTGATTGACCATCAGAGGACTCCAGGGTGATTGCCGCAGCACTTAACTTGCCTGCATATTGCTTTGTATTTTTTTAGATTCTTCATCTTATTTATAGTTGTTACAAGACCAGATGCGTTGGCTTGGCTGATATAAATAATGCCCTTTGCACTTTACTTCAGCAGTAAACATCAACAAATTCATTTGCAATTTTGACAAAACCAGTTTCCATTACCCTCCTATCCAGCTTAGTGTAGCAGTAAAAACATACAATATCACATGGCAAAGATTATATAATAGACTTTCCTTTTTAAAGAATCCGTATTGCTGTTTGATGCATTTGTTCAATTAACTAGTAAAACAAAAAAACTGCAACTGAATGGGTTTCTTTTCTTGGCAGTACAATGGTTTCTTGATCAGCTTCTGGGTTAAATAAGCCTATAACAGTGTAGTAAACAAGTCTTCATGCTCATTTACTTAGCCGTTAGTGAATATAGTGGATCTACACTAACAAATGCCACTTTACTGAATATCAACTGAGGCACTTGTCAGTACAGTATTATCAAATGAAATAGGAATAAGGCCCAATTCACCTTGGAGTAAAAATTGGTCAGTTTAACGGAACGGACCCTTACGGAGGTGAACGAATACTATGCTCAGTTCGGCCCGTTCCCATTTTTGCTTTAAAGAAAAAAATTGCTCTAAAATGTCTACTTTCTAGGAGATTGAAAGAGGAAGATGTAACTGGGAGCGGGTTGAGAGCTTCATTTGTCTGTCATCCAGCTATAATTACAGACATAGGCCCATATGTAATTAACTTTTTCACCTGAGTTATCTCCTAGGAGATCATTTTCATTTTCTCTTTAAACTAAATTTTCAACATTTTACAATTGAAAAAGTATCCAAATGTTAGTGAAAAAGTACTATCAAATGTATTTAAGGGTTTTCTTGCTTGCTGGGGCTTAAAGGGCATTTTATGACAAGTTGTGAAAATATCATCTAGGAGAAAACTCAGGTGAAAAAGTGAATTGAATACGGCCCCATAGTGTAGAGAATTAAATAATTATGCCAAAATTATTAGTAACTCAAATAGAACAAACCCACAAATGTGGTCATAAAGTTGTGCACTAAATGCACTTTCAAAACTTGCCTTTCAAAACACTAAGAATGAGTTAAATAGTGTGGATATACTTTAACTACTTGCTGCATGCTGTGCAGTATATTCATGACCCTGCAAAATTGACAGGATGCACCAGGGCTGGGAATACAAGTCTGCAGCAGCATGCAGCCGACGTTCGCTTCCCTTCGTCCGCGCACCGCCATTACCACCGCTTAGAGGGGGAGTTAATGAATGGGACCGCAGGTATAGTTACCTTAGGGAAGTGAACTAAACTTTTTATAAAATGTATGTCAAGGTGGTATATTACTATTAATTTTTAATTTATGGGTTTGTAATAAGTGATGGATGCAAAACTGAAAAAATACACCTTTATCTCCAAATAAAATATTGGCGCCATACATTGTACTAGGGAAATTTTTTAAACGTTGCAATAACTGGGATCAATGGGCAAATAAAATGTCTGGCTTTTATACACAGTACAATATTTTATTTTAACACAATAATGGCCAAAAACTGAAAAATAATGCATTTTTTCTTTTTTTTAATTATTATTCAAGTTAAAATGCATTTAGGATAAAATAAATCTTGGCATACTGTAATTCCCAAAGAATGCCTAATTGGTGTCAAGAAAAATAAGATATAGATCATTACGCTGTTATTAGTAGTAATTAAGTTATTGGCGAAAGATAGGGAGGAGTGCTGACAGGTGAAAATTGCTCTGGTCCACAAGGGGGAAAACCCTCAGTCATCAAGTGGTTAAACACCGATACTGAAACATTTTCTATACAGAAAGCTTGACAAGTGGTCTTCAAATAATAATAATACAAATTCGCTGCATTACTGGTACTATAAATAGCAGAGTGAAATTGGTTACATACAGCTACAGTACAAAAACACTTTGTGTACCCCCTTGCTTTTTGCCCTGCTAACTCTGAGAATTAAGAAAACGGACATGCTAACAAAGCTTGCGAAAACGTGCTACTCCTGCTACTTCCACATACTGCTGAACACCAGTATCTTTGTAAATGCAGTTGTGCTGCTGCAGAATGAAACTGAATGAGGTGGCAGGAGAGCGTTAATGGACTAGTACTAAGGTTAGTACCTAAACTAAATTACCAAGTTGGTGCAAGTACTGGTAGTGCAAGTGCTGGTGAATTAGACAGTTATATGTAAGAAATGGGCTCTACTCTCTCATTCATTATAGAAGCTAGATCAATAACAGCATACTTGCATTACTTATTAGTACAGCTTCCTGTTTACAAAAAAAAGTTACACTTAAAGAGAGTCTGAAGCGAGAATAAATCTCGCTTCAGACCTCATAAATAGCAGGGGCACGTGTGCCCCTGCTAAAACGCCGCTATAGCGCGGCTTAACGGGGGTCCCTTCACCCCCAAATCCCCCTCGATACACCCGGGGAGCGCTTCCTGGTTGGGGCGCATGGCTAACCGCCGCAGCCCTGCCCCACGCGCGTCTGTCAGCGCGTATCTCCGCCTCTCCCCCGCCCCTCTCAGTCTTCCTTCACTGAGAGGGGCGGGGGAGAGGCGGCGATGCGCCGCTGACAGACGCGACTGGAGGCAGGGCTGCAGCCGTTAGCCCTGCCTCCAGGAAGGGAAATTCTGCGACCTTTCTACGACACACTTTTGCGGGGGGTGGGTTGGGGGTGAAGGGACCCCCGTTTAGACGCGGGATAGCGGCGTTTTAGCAGGGGCACACGTGCCCCTGCTATTTATGAGCTCTGAAGCGAGATTTATTCTCGCTTCAGAGTCTCTTTAAAACCATCATCAAAACATGCATTTCCTGCTCAGTAGATTTGGTCATTCATGTACACAGTGAGTATCTTTATACAATTATTCAATTAGTTCCAAATATCTTGGTTAGAGAATACACCCGAAATATACTTCAGCCTGTAAAATAATACCAATTTTAAAGTCACCATGAAGTTTTTCAAGACAGATTGTATGGAAGCATCCGATGTGCTATAAAACACATTACAAAATGTCAAAATTAAATACCTTTATGTAAGTATGGGATGCAGATAAGCTTTTCTATGTATAATCCGTGACCTTGACGTTTTCAGGAAGGCTGTAAACAGGCTACAAAGTCTTATGATGAAGTTAAAAGGAACCTGAGGTGAGAGACATGAAGGCTGGAATATTTATTTCCTTATATGCAGTACCAGTTGCCCGGAAGTCCTGCTGATCTTTCTGGTCAGTAGTATCTGAATCACACACCTGAAACAAGCATGCAGGTAATATTGTCACATTTTTGTCAGAAACAGCTAATCTGCATGCTTGTGCAGGGTCGATGGCTAAATGGATTAGAAGCAGTGGATCAGCAAGACAGCCAGGCAATCTGTATTGTTTAAAAGGAAATATGTCAACATCCATCCAGTCTCTCACCTCGGATTCCCTTTAGATGACCAAAACCAATTCTGTTAGGTACAAGTCATGCTAGAGGCTTATCTACAAAGCTGGAATTCTGAAGGTGCCCACTAATGATGCAATCTTCTTTCTGTCCAATCTTACCAAATCTATGCAGTGGAAGGGTAAACTGAGTGAATACAGGGATGGATTAGGATGTAAAGGGGCTCTAGGCAAGGTAGTAGATTTGGGGCCCCCTTGTGGTTGTTTTGGTAAGTTGAAGTGGAGAGAGGTCAGAGAAGGTGGTAGGTGGGCTCCTTGACACCCACTAGGCCCTAGGCACCTGCCCAGGTTGCCTGGTGGGTGATCCTCCTCTGAGTGAAAATACTTTGATTGTATACTAGGTAGCCCCCTATGTTACATAGAATTGACAAGTTAGCAGGAAAAAAAAAAAAAAAAAAAAAGATAGTCTCATTAGTGGGCACCTTAACCACCTTAGCGGTATGGACGAGCTCAGCTCGTCCATTACCGCCAGAGGGTGCCGCTCAGGCCCTGCTGGGCCGATTCGGATGAAATAAAAAGCAGCACACGCAGCCGGCACTTTGCCAGCCGCGTGTGCTGCCTGATCGCCGCCGCTCTGCGGCAATCCGCCGCGAGCAGCGGCGAAAGAGGGTCCCCCCAGCCGCCTGAGCCCTGCGCAGCCGGAACAAATAGTTCCGGCCAGCGCTAAGGGCTGGATCGGAGGCGGCAGACGGCAGGACGTCGGCTGACGTCACTCCGCTCGTCGCCATGGCGACGAGGAAAGCCAAACAAGGAAGGCTGCTCATTGCAGCCTTCCTTGTTACTTATGCTTGCCGGAGGCGATCGGAAGAACGCCTCCGGAGCGCCCTTTAGTGGGCTTTCATGCAGCCAACTTTCAGTTGGCTGCATGAAATAGTTTTTTT
Organism: Hyperolius riggenbachi; assembly: GCF_040937935.1. Lineage (NCBI taxonomy): Eukaryota > Metazoa > Chordata > Amphibia > Anura > Hyperoliidae > Hyperolius > Hyperolius riggenbachi. The sequence continues at coordinate 210,023,078 of NC_090647.1, read as the reverse complement.
TTTAAATAAAAAAAAACCCTCCCGCAGCCGCCCTGGCGATCTCAATAGAACGCCAGGGTGGTTAAAGGACCAATACAGAGGAAAAAAAGTGAGCAGTTAAAATCTGACAGAACCAACAAGTTTTTGAGTAGTCCATCTCCTCATGGGAGATTCTCAAGGTTATCTTTGTTTTCAAAAGTATTTTCTGAACGGTAGTTGTTAACTTCCCCAATAGTAAGATACCAGCCAGCCTCCCTACTCGTGTGCACACTATTTTGGGAGTTAGACTTAGCAACTGCCATTCAGGAAATACTTTGAAAAAAAAAAAACCCATGAGAATCCGTCATGAGGAGATGGACTAGTCCAAAACCTGACAGCTCTGTCAGATTTTAACGGCTTACTGTTTTTCTGTAGGGGTCCTTTAAGGATTAGTTCAAACTTCTGTGAACGAGTCCATGCTTTCCCATTAGAAAGGGGTCCATGCATCATATACATTGGACCTATTGTGCACCAAATCAGAGTCAACATGTGTAAGTAGAAGAAACAAGGTTCTCTATGCATATCCCTGATGAGATTATGTTGAGGAATTTGACATTTTCAGCTAACCAGTTATAATTCGTTTTGAAATTAAAAAAAAAAAAAAGATAAATAAATAAAGTCAATTCTGACATGTAAATTCACAAACATTTACATACAGCTATCTAGTATCTAATACAGTACATGTCGAGGGGTACTTGCGGTAATGTTACCCACATCAGAGGGTACTTGGAAAACATCTTCTTTAATAGAAGAGCTAAATGTCAAAAGAATATTAAGAAACACTTCTCTAAAATAGGCATTTGGGAAGGTCTATATACCAGAAGCTAGCCAGGAGTGATGTTGGGGAACATGATTAATGAGATAGGAAACTTTTGCCATCCAAGTAAACTTGTGTCAGCAGCTCCCTCCCTTTATCCATTGCATGAACAGGTTAAATGTACAAGCCAGTGGCTAAGGGACCATGTAGGGAGAGGGAGAAGAAGGCTGCCCTATTTTATTCCTTGTTAACATTGCCAATGCCTCGACTGTCCTGTTCATCTTCTGCATCAAGTAAGCCACAGACCCAGAACAATCCTGCAAATTAGCTACACTAGTCTCAGGTTTGTTTCTGGTGTGTGGTTTATAAACTACTGAAGTCAGAAAGATACAGATATAGTGCATTGTTTAAACAGAATCCCTCCCATTTAATAGTGATGATAAGCAGACCCAAGAGTCCTATGGCCAACACTCTGCGGTCTACAGCCTGTTTAAGCATGAATATGTGGTTACATGCTAGAGAAACCATGCTGTAAGCTTAAATGTAAATCAACTTCCAAGTGTGATCGATTCAATGACCAGACTAGCCTCATTCTGTGCAAAAAATGTTGTGTTCTTATGCTGGGAATACACCATGAGATATTTTGGCAGATAGATGGTTCGATAAATACATTTCCAACAGGTCTGATCTTATTTTCTAAACGATTTCTCAGAGAAGTGAATGAAAAGCGATCGGAAAATCGATCGGACAGTAAATCTACTGAAAAATCTCATCGTGTATTACTGGCATAAGCCTTTCAATCAATAATAGAGTTCTAGCACCTTGTGGAATAAACATTCCCCATGAATGCAAAAAACGAACAAAAAAACAAAAAAACAAAAAAAAGGGAGGGGGTAACAAAATGCTAGATTTTATCAAATTCTCTTTCAGCATTGTCTGATGGGCCATAAAAAAATCTGGGCAATGTTTTGTGCATTGTGTGTCTGTTCCTTTTGCAAAAAACGACACATTGAATTTATCTGGCTGCCCGACTCCTCTGGTTCCTTTCCTGTTAAGATGGCAATGCAAGTTTATTGGACATACCAGGTCTCTTGTCTTTATTCAACCCCTTCTTTCATCCCATTATCACCAACATGAGGTAGTTGAAAATGAGCAGAGAAGGACTACCAGATTGTCTTCCTTGTATGCACAGAGATGACCTAGCCAACCTCCTCCCTGTGTTGACGAGTGTAACTATTTGAAGCCAGCACGGGGCCCGATCCAGGTCACCTTTTCCCTAATGCCTGGTACACCCATTTTTCTGATCAATTTTCTAATCACTTCTATACAAAATTGATTAGAAAAACAATCGGAAATCAGATTGGACTTGTTGGAAATAATCGATTCCTGAAGGGAAATTGCATGGTGTATACCAGGCAAAAGTTTTCTCACAGGTTATATTTTCACATCTTATCAGTAGAAAGCCTTTTTAACCCACCAACATGAAAGAGAAAATCTCAGAAAAATGTTGACAGTACTTTTTCACTCAAAATTCATTTTAAAATTCATGACGACAAATTAACTCCTAGGAAAATACGTAGGAGAAAAAGTGAATTGGAACGGACCCATGATCAGCTACAATTAAAAAAAAAACAAAACAAAAAAAAAAAAAACGTATCTCTTGGTCTCTGCTCAGCAGGTAAAAGAAAAAAAAAAAAAAAAAGTATTTTACCCTTCCAACACCCTGCACAGTGTATTTGTAAAACAGTTAAATAAAAGAGCAGTGAAACTGATATTTCATTGTAGGAAGGTCAGGGTGATGAGAAATATGCATGGCTTTTATAATCAAACTGGGTAGTGTATATGGTAAGAGTCAAATGCTTTATTACACACTGAGCAAGGAGGGACTATATGGGAAGAAGACACTCTTGAGCAGCAGTGCTGGCCACAGATATTTAATTTCTCTCAGCAAAACTACAGAGGTTAGCAGGTCAGGTGATCTGCTCTGTGCTGTGGAAGCAACTCCTACTGTACTGGCAGAAAGGATCTACAGAACCAAGCCAGCCAGAAACTGTCAGTTTATTTATTGCAAGTACAGTAATGCATTGTCAAAAGTTTGCACAATGCTACCGTAATTCAAGCACATACCATATGTGGTAATCTTGAACAATGTGTGACTAACTACTTCCATGCCTTCATCTTGGTTAATTGCAACTGCATGTAGTCTGACCAATCTGGTGATCACCCTGCACCACCATGAAGTGCTACAGTTCAGAAATGTGACTTCTGCTTTGAAAGAATAATGGCTTACGTGCTAGTACTTCCCACTAAATCCCAGCAGATTATGTTGCCTATATATTCATTGTACTGGAAATGCAGGTATGTTCCCAACGATGTCATACTTCAGCTTCATCAGCAAAGCAGAAGTCAGCGCAGGATCCTATGAGGTGAGGGAGCTCCCGATTCTCAACTTCGTGTATTGTATGGAACCAAGCAGAGCTCCGTAAACAGCATTTTCTTTAAAAACTAGTAGAGGAGCTTGACAAGTAAGACAGACTTACCTTTACTTTATATAAATATTGCAGTTCAGAGTCACTTTAAAGTCCTGTACACACACGACTCGTAGTCAGTAAGGATGGCCAAAGAGATGCAAATAATTCCGAGTTGATGCCGAGTTATGTAAATTTATGCAGTTTTAAAATTAACCAATCAAATCCTGCCAAGATGAAATTCGACTGGAACATGATCAAGTTGCATAAATTTGCATAATCTTACATTAATTTAGACGTATTTGCATCTCATTGACCATCTCCAAATTGTCAGTCAAAATTATCATTTTTGACAAGATTAGCCAACATATGGCAATGCCGCCAGTGATGGTTCATGCTCAGCTAGCCGAGTCAAGCTACATGTTCTCTCCCATCAAGAGGGGATGAAGTGGAATATGCTATCTGTAAGGACAATTCAATCACCTAAAAACACACAGTTGAGTCACATTATTATGGCCTCAGTCTACCTCTGCCACCAGGGACACAGTCAGTGCATGCGTCATGCACAGACTGTTGATTTCTAAGGTGGGATGTCAGCAAGTTACCTATATAGCAACTGTGGCATGAGGAAGAATTGATGTGACATGGAAAAAGCATGAACAACAACTACTAGGCCAAGGGTCGCAGCATTTCACAAATGGTGGAGTTTGTGAATGTTTCATGGTAAACTGTGGTTAAAGTGGACTGTAAGTGGATGAATGGAACCTTTTTGAAGACCCTATGTGGTAACTGTGGGCATGAGCCATCAATGTGAAAAGTGAATGTGAGCTGTGAAGGGTGGTGCTAGCCAATCAGAAAACTACCATGGGGCAAATTCACGGTCCAAATGAATCAGGGATCTTCCAAACGTGTGTTAAAAATGACCATGCTGTAAATGGGGCTCCACAGCTGATGGTTTGTGACTGCACCCATACTCACGAGGGTTTAATGCAGAGGAGACAAGCACGGGCAATCTGCCAGAGGAGTCTCTTGCTTGAGAAGTCACCTTTTGAGCTAAATTTCATAGCTACCAAAATTCCCAGACCATTACCCAATTAAACACATTTGGGGCCACCTTCAATCAACATGTTAGCCGACCAGATCTATTGCAATGGACCCGTCAGCAACTGTTGGAGAAACAGATAATTACCTTTATCAACCATTCAACATCTTACTACGTCACTCTCATAGTGTGTGGCTACCATCTGTGCAGTTAGGTACTGTAACTCTGAATATCAGCAGGTGTTCATAATAAAGTGAATCAACTGTACCTAGATTGGCTGACTGTACGGCATTTGGATTAAGTTGGACACATAAGATGGAGGATGCCTGTACAGACTGACTGTTACCTGAAGTCTGTGCACACTTTTAATAATGAATGATAGTGAACACAATCTTTTGTCATTTGAGTGGTCATAACAGAATCCAGAAAGACTATGATTCAGGAGAGGTTTAAGCACAAATATTTGTCACTTGGCTCCGGTGCAACAATAATGCCTATGTATTTTGGGTCTTACACTTAAAAGTATAAATTAAACATTTTGTATACATAAACCGTATCTGTAGTAGTATTCTGCCAAAACATCTTAATATATCTTCACTATCCTTAGTCATTTAGTTGGAATCTACTGAAATGGACTCCGCTTCTGAAAGCATCAGCTAGTGTAGAAATTCAAGCAGTGTGCTGGTGTCTTGGGGTGCAGCATAAAAAAGGTGTTAATCTTACTTCTGGAATTGTGATAACTATTTATCCTGATAATAAATGGCCACAGGGTTTAAGCATGACTGCTGATCAAAACTGAAGAAAATAGCTGTAGAACGTACTGTAAAGCACAAGAACGTTTATTAGATCCCAAACATTTTTGTTAATGGACCACTAGCATGAAAAATTTAAAAAAATAATGAAAAAACATAAAAAAGTACATTTCTTCCAGTAAAATGCACTATAAATTACTTTCCACCTCTGTTGCTGTCACCTACAGTAGGTAGTAGACATTGGACAAAACTGACAAGATTTTGGATTAGTTTGTCTCCCTGTGGGATATTCTCAGTATTATGTTTATTCTTTATAAAAACACTTCCTGGTCTGTAGAAAGATGTCAGCCAGCTTCCCTCCTTGTTTGCACAACATCTTGGCAGATTGCCCGTGCAACTACCATTCAGTAAGTGCTTTTGTAAATCAAGAAATAACTGAGAATCCCCCATGAGGAGATAGGCTAAAACAAAACCAGATTTGTATGATTTTAACTACCCACGGTAAATGACAGCAATATCGGAGAAAAGTAATGTATAGCTCATGTTACTCTGGATGAAATGTACTTCTTATTTGTATAGATTTACATGTATTTTAAATTTTAAATGTTTTCACGATAGTGGTCCGTAAAATTCTTTATACTTTGGGAAAGCACCTTGCGCATCTTTTAGGTAAGATATCATCTCCACTAAACTTAGTCACTCTCCTAAATGCAATTATAATTGTACCAAAAACTAAGAAAATATGACAGATTTTAGTCGAAATAATCGGTAAAGACCACGAGATCCAAGGAACCATTGAGCCAAGATTTGATCTGACCATGCCAGATAATTGGAATTTTCTCAGATAATAACGAAGGCCTAAATAGATGTATAGGAGTTGGATTCTTCTGGCTAAATGAAACTAAAGCAAACCAAGAGTCTGCAATTCAAGATAATGTTTTTTAGTTTTTACAAATGAAATTTTGATACCTCTTTTTAATGGTCATTACAGAATATAGATCTGGGAGAACAGAATGAACTGTTGTGGAATTCACTCTACACAAGTAATAATTCACTTATGAAGGCACAGACTAGCAAAGGCAAAATTTATTTTAACTGTACATAACACAAACGCATTCTCGCTCACGTCGCTTATTTATATAAAACAAAAACTTCAATTTCATACTCAACCACAAGGCATATGTGTACTGTACAATACAACATTCAGAAATACATCTGCATTTTTATTTGTCATCTTAAGAAGTCAATGTCCTACCAGACATGGCTTATCCCTTCTGTAGATGAAATGCACAGGAAGTTACACCACTGAACACTGGGTAATGTGCTTGTCTCAGATACCAAAACATTTAACACAGAGATGAGCACTTAATAATGCATGAGAAATACAGTGTTACAAAGACCATTTCATTCAGGTGGGAAAGAATTTAGACCATTCTCTACCACTAACTTGGATCCAATGCCCTTGTTTTAATATAGAACTATGTACATGGATATATGTATATTTCTATGTATATATGTTACAGAATTGTATAAACAAATTGTTCACTAACTCACACAAAAATAGAACTGTTGAAGATTTTTCAAATAGTACATGTAAGTAAGTTCCTAAAAGAAAACAAAATGTAACAGTTCACAATAAGATGCACAGATACTTTTCAACGGAAAAAAAAGAAGTTAAAAGCACTTGTGTTTATTCAGTAAGGGTGTGTCAAAGTAGTCACCTTAAGAATCCAATCAGATTTTCACAGTAGTCACATGAGTGAAAGAATAATTCTGATTAGCAGCAAGAAATTAGTTACATCACTCTTAACATTACTGAATAAGACTGATAAACTCTCTCAAAAAGTCATACAGAACATAAATAAATAAAATGTAAAGTATACCACCCTTATATGATATTTCTTCCATGACATGTTAAAGTAAATCCAGTAGGATTCTATGCTAGTTATCATGGCATAGTTACACCCCCTCATTTCTCATCCCCTTATGCTGGCCACACAGATTTAAATGCAATCACCTTAATGGATATATAAACGTAAATCACAAAAACTTCTAGAGAAGTTGCTCATATTCTTTAAAAAGTTTGATTAAGCCAAATAAAAGAAAATCCAGCTTTCCCATTCAATAAAATGATCAAACTCTCAGTCACTCTCTCCACAGATTACTGTTATATTTTGCACAGACAAATACATTTAGAAAAGCAATTAGCTGGATAATGGCTTTACGTGTATGGCCAGCATAACGGTTTAAAAAAAAAAAATCGCGAGACAAACAGGTTTTTGATTTTGACACTGTGCCTGTTATTTAACATTAAAATGGTGTTCCCACAGGGTCACTTATGTGATGAGGTCTAGATACTTGGCTGGCTACAATTCAGACTACTTCCTACAAATATCTGCCAGTCTAGCAGCCACTAGGGACATTATGAAATAAATTACATACGGTACATTGCACATTAACCATTTTTTTCTCCATAATAGATTTGCAATTGCCTAGGCCCCTGGGCATTTCCAGTTCTGGCCGCAAGAGTTGACCTCTCAGTCGCAGAAAGAGAAAGTGGGTGGCGTCAGGAGTAGGGATGATCAAAGGTATGTAAATTCTTTTAAGTTGATGCTAATTTATGCAACTTTTGATGCAAATATATGCAGTTTAAAAACGGACCAACCAATTTAAACCCAAATTTCCATTTTTAAACTGCATATATTTGTATAAAAATTTGCATAATTTCAGAATCATTTGCATCGCATTGATCATCCCTAGTCAGGAGATGGTTCTGTGCTAGGGGAAAAAAAGTGTTGTTTACTAGTTTGGAAATGCCAATTCCCCTATCAGCTTCCTTTTATAAAGCATCAAATATGAATGCTGTGAATAAAGGCTTAGTCCTCTATTCACCTTTAATTATAAATAATAATAATAATAATAATACAAAAATTATACTGCAGGTAAAGAGACTTCAAGAGGTACAGAATACTTTCAGGTCCCAGTGCAAATCATGATTATTAACACTGCCAAAGGGTACAAAAGCTTTCAGAACATACACTACGAAAGTGAAAATGTAAAGCTAAATCTTCACACTCTATGGATGCCTAAATAATATAAAGGCATAAAGGGCACCTATCATCAAAAAGATACTATTAAAGCTTTACAAATTATATACAGAAGGTAGCCCCTGCAGCTGTGAGGGATACTAAATAATGGCAGCTTTCTCGAAATTTGCAAACACTGGACTGTATCATATGCGAAAGAAAGAAAATTTGTGCAATAATGGAAAATGTTCTTTGCATTTTTTTTTTAATACTTGACCATGGATCAAAGTATAACATTTATTTTCTGGCTACACTGGCTGAAACATTCTCAGTTTCAGCTGGCAAGAACCCTTATAGTAATACCGAATACACAATATCAATACTTTCAGAGTATCTGAACTGCAGGAAAACATTGATCAAGAGAAGAAAATCCTCTCTGTCCATTGTGAAATGTTTAGTAATAGACTCTATGGAGACTTCACACGCCTTCGTACTGTATACTGATACAAGCATACGGTGGTGTGAGAAGCAAGCAGTCAGTTTTTATTCATTTACAAGAATGTAGGAATTAGCCCACTAATTATTAATTCTGTGCCATGTTCAACCGAGTGTGTGTCCAACCGGGAATCTAAACAGTAAGCTTAAAGGTGGCCATTAACGATACGATCCTTCAATTGATTCTCTATTCAATCATAATATCGATGGTTCTGGCCCACTAACAGAAGTAAAATTGCTATCCAAATCGATCAGATTAATGGTATCGATCCAAAATTAATTTGCGATTACATTCAAATCATATAAATCGATTGTTTCAATAATTGTATCATTAATGGCCACCTTTAGGAGACGAAGCAAATGTAAATATTTGTGTTTTTTTTTCAAAGACATACCCAATGTGTAACTCATATTAATATTATGAAATAAATAAGCATGCTGTTGCATAGACACGTACTGTAGTCAGTTACAAGTCTCTGCAAAAAGGGCAGCTCATGTGCCATAGCCGTTAACCACTTCGGTCTATCTGGACAGATATATCCATCCAGATAGACTGCACAGCTGCTGCGGGGCTGCGTGCGCTCCCACCACCTTACCCGGCCCCTGAGATCAATGAATGGGAATACAGATCCCATTCATGGATCTATGTCCCCCTAAGAAAAAACGACGGCTTTCTCAGAAAAACCGAGATTTTTCTATGTCCCACATCACACGTTCTGTTCCTGCAAGCGAGATGGAAAATAAAAACTCACTGTGGCCATCTTGTGGCTAAATAGTAAAACTACACCTACATAATTTTTTTTATAATATACACAATAAATTTAATTTAAAATTCCGTTTACCTCCCCACTCCAAAAAACCCCAAATAAAATTTTTAATAAAAAAAAAAAATTACAATAAAAAAACAAAACAAAAAACAAATAGTTACCTAAGGGTCTGAACTTTAATATGCAAGTCAAGCGAGTGTATTCCTATACTTTTTAAAATTATAAGCTTGTAAATAGTGAGGGACGCAAATTGAAAAAATGCACCTTTATTTCCAAATAAAATATTGGCGCCATACATTACGATAGGGACCTAATTTAAATGGTATAATAATCGGGACAAATAAAATACGTGGGTTTTAATTATGATAGCATGTAGAATTTTACAGCTATAATGGCTGAAAACTGAGAAATAATGAATTTTTTCAATTTTTTCTTAATATTCCTGTTAAAATGCATTTAGAAAGCCTAATTGGTGGCGGAAAAAACAAGATATAGATCAATTAATTGTGATAAGTAGTGATAAAGTTATTGGCGAATGAATGGGAGGTGAACATTGCTCGGATGCATAAGGTGAAACGACACTGTAGGCTGAAGTGGTCAAAGGAATTCTTATGCCTAGTAAAAAAAATATATTTTTACTCACCTGGGGCCCCCTGTAGCTGTCCCGTGCCCTCGCAGTCACTCTCGAAACCTCCTGTCCCCCGACGCCAGCTACTTTAGATTTTGGCCGACAAGCTTGCTGCACCTGCACAGACCTGGCCACGCGTCTCCTTCACGTTCACGTCTGCAATAGCGCTATTGTGGACAGGAACGTGAAGAAGACTACACGTCGTCGGGCCTGTTGGTGAATCAAAAGGAGCTGGCGGCGAGGAACGGGAGGATCCGAGAGTGATTGCCAGGGGCACGCGACTGCTGCAGGGGGGCTAGTAGAAGCCCCAGGTGAGTAAAAATGTTTTTTTTTTTTTTTTTTTTTTAACAAGGCTTAAGTGTCCCTTTAAAAATAAGTAATCCTAGCAAGGACCCTTTCACACCGCCGTGTGGTGTGCACATGTGTATGACATGCATGGTAACATGAAAGTCCACTGACTTATGTTACCATTCACAGTAGAGAAAGTTTCCCTGCATAGTGATGTAATGCATCCAAGAACATCTTATTGCACGACACACACAATTTCCCGTCGGGGTAACTTGCTTTAGGCTTGAATCAGTGGCTCTAGCACGACTCCCACCACACATGCCGCGCATCAGTAGTGCATGCAGAAAATAGCATTTGTGCACAATTTGTGCACTCCAATGAGTTCTGGGTCACCATGAGCTTGCTGGTTAGTCTGTGCACAATTTGGCAAGTGTGAAAGTGCCCTAACAATTAATGTCAGCCAAGATGGATGTTCTAAAAGCTGGTAAATGTTAAGGAAAAAAAAAAAAAGACTGTGGAACTAATATACAACCTCTGCACTCTGGAAATAGTCAATGACTACTTATACATCTTAAGTGGCAAATAAAATACCATACTGAGGATACTGCTTTTTATCAAATTGCTGCAACTAATGAACCTACCACCTTTTTCGAGTGTTTGGAGAAAGTGGCTCAGTAGCTATACTTCTGCAGAAGACATGAAACTTCTACTAAATATGTTTTTTGTTAAATCTTTACAAATTCTCTGGAAATAAAGCATTATTACACTATTTCACGATATATTCATTTTCTAGCAGGTGTTTAGAAATTGTGAGCAAAAGTCACCTGTAATGGGGTAGTGCAAAACAACCACGATCATAAACAAAAAAATAGTATTTAGAAGAACGCTTTACATGAATACCATTAATGAGTCAAGTAAACTATGACTGGCCTTGTAGTTTTGCTTGCATCTCCTCTATACCTTGTAGAGTTTTATTACAACACATTCACTAGGAGGTTACCATAGTGAAATAAAAATACTGTTACGGAATGACAACTAACTGGCAAATACCCCCATCATGGATTAAAGCCAGTCACTAATTATAATGTGATGAATCGGTAGCAGTTCCAAGACATATGGGGCAAAATGGATAATCATTACAACAAACAAGCCCACAGCAACTAATCGCCTCTTACTAAACTAGGTTGATTAGCCAAAAAGCTGTTCTATTGCCATGAGTGAATGCACTCTACATAAAAACAGTACTCTCTGCATTGTTTTAAAGCAAACCTTGCTGTGAGGAAAACTATGCTGAATGCTGAAGCTCTTTGGAGAGTTCCAACAAAGCAGCCAATGGACACATTTCGTCGGTGAGAGGATTACCTATCAAAGTAGATGTAGATTAAATATTTTAGAAATGATATGATGGCCATATTAATGATCTACAAATATCTGGCCACAAGCTGCCAACATTAAAGCAAGCCTATAGAAAACTAGCTCTACAGTATATAGTAACTAATACTCCCTGTAGTGTAGACCAGGGCTTCCCAACACTGTCCCTCAAGTACCACCCACCAACAGTACATGTTTTTCAGAAAACCACAATCACAGGTGGGGTAATTAGTGTCTCAACAGAGCTGCTCAACTACCTCTGTGGATTGCCACAAAACATTTACTGAGGGCTGGTGCACACCGAGCGGCTTTTTCAGCGTTTTCAGATCCGCTTGGTCAATGTATCTCAATGGGGTGGTGCACACCAGAGCGGGAGGCGTTTTGCAGAAACTAATCCTCCCGGGGTGAGGCATTTTTTGGATTGCGGATGCGTTTCTGCCTCAATGTTAAGTATAGGAAAAACGCAAACCCCTCTGAAAAACGCCTGTTCAGAGCGGTTTTGCCGGCGTTTTTGTTACAGAAGCTGTTCAGTAACAGCTTTACTGTAACAATATATGAAATCTACTACACCAAAACCGCTACACAAAACCGCAAAACGCTAGCTGAAACGCTACAGAAAATTAAGAAAAAGCGTTTCAAAATCTGCTAGCATTTTGCGGATCTGCTAGCGGTTTTTGGTGTGCACCAGGCCTGATACTTGAGGAGAGGGTAGGGAAGTCCTGGTTTAGACCTTGGCTTAGTTTGGGGCAGGAAGAGTCAGATTTACATTACCATGAAAAAGACACCTAATAGTTGAAGACAGAAATAAAACACTAAAGAATATCATGCTCACTGGAAAGCTTCTACAACTGTATTCCCTCCACACAAGCAGAATTTAAAGGATAAAAGTCAGATAAGACAAGAACTATCATAAAGCAAAGGAAGTGTTGTACCTATGTTAAAAGTCTAATCATTTAAACAGATACTATTTCATACCTTTTGTCTATGAACATTTTTAGAATTATGCCAATTTAATTAAGTGCAACAGACGAGATATACAGAACAGTGAAATTTAAGGAGAAGAACTTTAAACATTGTGACTACAATCTTTGCAATATGTATACTAAATACAGCTAGCTTCACTGAGTTATGGAATCAAGACAGCAAAGCCCAATGTATTAAACTGTAAAGTCTGACATAAAATTTCAACAAATTCAGCAATATGGCAAACTTCATTAATTGGCTCCACTGAGGAATGATATGTACTGGAATTGTGCCAGGGTAGATGTTGCACATAGAGACAAAACTCATCAGTATACTAGAAGCACAGTGCTTTCCTGTGCCATTTTGACATATACAAGTGTTGAAGCAATAAAAGGACTCAAAAAGATCAGTAGCAAATGTTTTTAGCTAAAAGTTGGTGTAATTAGAGCAAATCTAAAAATGTCCACTTTGAAACATCTATATGCATGCCTACCTAAGCAGAGTTACACTAAAATAAAGGTACAGTAAAAGGCAGGGGGGGTGCCTGACCAGCCTTGAGTGCCAGGTACAATAAGGTGCAGCACACTGCCCATTACAGGGCATAGTGCTCAGCCATGAAACAGATCAATAAGCTGAAAAGAGGCTTGCTGCACTATGATAGGTATGTTAAGTATTAGGCAGTTTAGCTTTTCAGTTTAGAGCCATTTTAGGGGGGTACCAAACACACACAATTGTGTTTTTTCATTCATTATACACAATTTTGTTACATAACCAGCCTTAAAAGGTTTAGTAGGGCACTTGGATTGAACTGCAACAAAAATGGAGCATTTTTTTAAGGACAGCCAATTGAAGATGAAACCTGACTGGTTGCCAGACAGGACTATTATGACCATCTGTGTTGCACAAGCCATTTGTAAGTAGCAGTGTCACTTGAAATGGCATGCTTTCATTTTTATTTGCAGCCAGTTTTTGATGTTATAACATACACATACGTTATGTTCAAACACCACAGCACCAGTACACAGTCTACTTTACAGAACCACTACCCACCTAAATACATTTTGGGCTGATGTTTTCCATACTATTTCAAAAGCTTGGCATATACCATTAAGCCTAATCCCTGAGTTCAGTATATTTGGTATACAACCTGTAGATAATTGGTCAATTAGTTCTAATTTTTTTTTCTGAAAAAGACCCTGTTTTTAGCCAGGAAGGTGAGATTTTTGGGTTGGATGTCACCAAGACCCCTTCACGTTTCTGAATGGATCAAGTGTCAATTTGAAAAGGTTTTATATAAGAGTAAAAGGCACTCTTACAAATTCCATATGACTTAAGACACTTGGCTTCAGTCAACCTACGCAGTTCCTTCTTAACTTAATCCCATTGCTCAATTTACTGGCCAAGTCTCAAGAAACAGTTAAATTGTAGCACCTTGGGAAAATGCAGAGCTAAAGAGCACCAGAAGACTATGCCTCGTTTTCATGAGCCTAGGCTTATATTTCCAGCGCTCCCACCGACCACTTTCTTTCAAGACATGCTTACAATCATCTTTCTTAGGATCTGTTTTATATATTCTTATCTCTGCAGTGAAATGTTTCAAAATTATTGCAATAAATAATATCCAAATGGGATAAATAAAATTTAAAGACTTTCTGGTTGAGTTAAACATTCACAGTTGACTGAAAACTGAATTGGAAAGCTATTTTGGGCCACGCAGGTTATGTGAAGTAGTGTATGCTTAGAGGCGTTTAAAAAAAATAAATAAAAACCAACAATTGAGCCACTTGCATATGCTGTGTCTCTGGCCCCTTAAAGGGAACCCGAGGTGAGAGGAAGATGTAGGCTGACCTGTTTATTTCCTTTTAAATGATGCACTTTGACTGACTGTCCTGCTGATCCTCTGCCTTTAATACTTTAAGTCGTAGACCCTGAGAAAGCATGCAGATCAGAGATCTATGACAAATCTGACAAGATTAGCTGCATGCTTTTTTCAGGTGAGTGATTTAGACTCTACAGACCAGAAAGATCAGCAGGAAAGCCAGGTAACTGATATTGTTTGAGGCTGCTTTCACAGTGGGACGTTCCAGGCGCAAGTTAGAGCAGCCTGTAACGCAGCCCAACTCACAGTAATGAAAAATCAATGTGCTGTTCACAGTGCCCACGTTGCATTACATTGTAACGCTGCACGTTCTATGAAAGTGCAGCATGCTGTGCGTTATACGCAGTTTTAGCCGCGTTAGACTGTTTGCACATGCTCAGTAATGTTGTTTTTTGTGTGCAGGAGAGGAGGGGAGAGTCCGCTATTTTGCCTAGCCACATGGCTAATTAATATTCACTGCACTGCAATGCCGGTTCTCTTCCTGCTAGTAATGATTAATAAGAATCATTCTCTGGCTGCTAGCAATGATTCATATGAATCATTCTCTTCCTGCTAGCAATGATTCATATGAATCATTCTCGGTTCTCTGTCTGCTAGCAATGATTCATATGAATCAAACTCTTCCTGCTTGCAATGATTCATATTAATCATTCTCGGTTCTCTGCTTGCTACCAATGATTCATATGAATCATTGCCAGTTCTATCAAACGAAAACGTGGCGCACTAAGAGCCGCATAACGCGGCTCTATGTAGCGTCCACCTTTAGCGCAACCATGCGTTGCGTTAGGGGAACGTTATGCGACCTTAACGTCCCCTGCAACGCAATGTCCCACTGTGTAAGAGCCCTAAAAGGAAGTAAATATGGCAGTTTCCATTGGCCTAAAACTTTGGGTTCCTTTTAAGGACCAGAGATCACTGTGATTGGCTCACAGAGATCACAAGGTCAGGAGCAAATTAAATTTACTCCTGTCCGAGAGACGGAGCTCTGCTGTCAGCGTGGCAGCACAGCGAGCAGGATGCAGCGTCGCGGCATCGACGTGAACGGAATCAGCGGGCGCAAAGTTTGTGGAACGTGAAATCTACGCCCTGGCAGGGATAAGCAGACATAATTGGGGCGTAACTTTCAACTACCACCGTCCAGAATTGGTTAAATGTAAACCTAAATATACTTGAAAAGTATTAACTAGCTTAACCTCCTTGCCGGTTATCCCGAGCTCAGCTCGGGGTAACCTGCGCAGGAGGATTTCTCAGTCCCCGCTGGGCCGATTTCTATCAAATAAAAAGGAGCACATGCAGCCGGCACTTTGCCAGCCGCGTGTGCTACCTGATCGCCGCCGCAGCGCCACGTGCAGCGGCGAAAGAGGGTCCCCCCCAGCCGCCCGAGCCCAGCGCAGCCGGAACAAACAGTTCCGGCCAGTGCTAAGGGCTGGATCGGAGGCGGCTGACGTCCATGACGTCACTCCGCTCGTCGCCATGGCGACGAGGACAGCGAAACAAGGATGGCCGCTCGTTGCGGCCTTCCTTGTTACTTCTGATCGCCGGAGGCGATCAGAAGTGCGCATACGGAGCGCCCTCTAGTGGGCTTTCATGCAGCCAACTTTCAGTTGGCTGCATGAAATATTTTTTTTTTTATAAAAAAAAAACCCTCCTGCAGCCGCCCTGGCGATCTTAATAGAACGCCAGGGAGGTTAAGTGAATGGACCAAGATGAGATCAACATGTATACTGTATATATCACTAAGGGCACATTCACACTGCAGGAAAAGACACAGCATTTTCTGGAACGCAGGACCTGCTACATTTTTTCACAACTATTTTACACCGCAACGGAAGCCTATGAGAGCAAACTGTGTCTGTTCCAGCTGATTGCCACATGCAAAACACTGACACATCTGTCCAGTGGATTTAGTTTTGCCGCCCCTGGCACTCACCGTTTGGTCCAAAGCAGATCAGAGCCCAGCAGAAGCATGGGACACCATGACAAAGCAGACAGATGGAGACACGAATGCAGCGGATGCAAAACTACAGGTATGTGAATGACACCAGTGCATCCTGAGCGGATGCGGTTAGCTCTCTGTTTCTGCATCTGCTGCGTTCGTGGTGCAGCATGAACAAGGCCTAAATCCAACTTTGAACTTGCCCATTTCCCTTTTTTCTATTTTGTTTGAAAAGGAATAATACTTTGCTGCTATAAATCCCCGTTCCTATCCAGACACATGGAGCACAGATTTCTATGCTGTAGCATAGTTCTTAACCTTCTGGGGACTGCGGCAAGTAAACGTGGCTGCCTAACTCTGATGCGGCGTATGGTTTACGCCACCTGCAGCATATGATTTATGCCGGCGCTCCCGCCACGATCGTGCGCACCCGAGAGGGAAGATTAAGCCAACAGCTGACATCTCCCCTCACTGAGCAGTATCCATAGCAATTGGCTCCTGTTCACTATGATCGCTTGTCGATCGTAGTGATCACTGTTGAGCAGCCAATAACAGCTGAGTTAGTGGTAGCACATGCACGATATTGCAGTGGAAGTATGTGAAGTCATTAAATCTATGCCATCTTCCACGAAAGTCTTGAAAACGCGAAAATGAAGGTACTTTCATTTCTTCCTTTCATTTGTTGTCCCATTACCACAGCATCAGCAACATAGGAGATGGGAAAAGATTTTTGTCCTATAGATGTATTGCAAGACCTGCTTGTAAAATAATCTGGCTCAAGACTGATGCTTATTCCCATCCTAAACCTGTGAGTGTGCTGGAAGTGGGTAAAAGCTAAGACTGCGCATGCGCAAGTGCCTGGCTGAGAGCTCCAGTCCTCCTACACTCTTTTTACTAAAATCCCTTTCTAATAAGTATTTTTGCTTGGCAGCACTGCGCAGAGGATTATGGCATGTTCCTTCAAAACCAGAAATAATTTAAATACTGCAAAATATATACATCCATCTCAAAATATAACAAAAAGAACCGACAAAACTAAAATGATGCTACAGCTGACACGATATTTAGTTGCTTCCGAGTATGCTCAAGCTTCAAGTGCTGTATTATTACCAACTGCCAGCTGTGTAAATGCTACTTGCTGCCAATCACCTGGTGGGTGCAGCGGGGACTTCCAATACAACTGCTTAGCCTTCACAACTAGCAGAATATGAAGTCTCTCTATACAAAATTATATATTCACAACAGCTCCTCACGAATCTGTAGGATTACATTTTTGTCAAATTATAAAAGTGCACAAACAATTATTACTTCAAAAGAAACATCAAAGACAGAATGCTTCAACTGCCATTGTAAAAAAAAATAAAATAAAAATAAAAACACCTCACATTCTCTTACATAAAACTAAACTAAACTCACTGCAAGCATTACAAGAGTGTGAGGTATATTTCCAATGTACATTTTTCTATTGTAGACAGACATACTGCATGTTATTTTTCTTTGACTTGGGGGAAAAAAAAGAACCTGGATCCACACATATAAAGTAACTACTTCAATGTTTAAAACATTACATTAAAGGGGACATAAAACACAAGTAAACATCTAAGAAAAAAAGTAGGTTGTGGTATAACATTTTGTTAAGAAAAGAGTTTAGAAGTGCATTAGTTCTGGTGAGAGATATATGAGCAACAGCTCTTACGAGAAGTAGACCCCATTCTGTAATTATGGGCTGTCCATATACTGTCATAGTCAGAGTCTTCGGAGAGGTCTGAAGGCTCCAAACGAGAAAGACTACTGCGACGACCCAAGGAGTCTAGACTTGATTGGTCATCATCAGCCAAGACGTGATTATGCATCAGGTCAGTGCCTTGCCATGCTAAGGATGATGTATGGGTTGAAATGAAATGGCAATGGGGGGGGGGGGGGAGGCAAAGATGGAAGGAAAGAACAAAAGAGGAACAGAAAAGGACAGGAAAAAAGCCACAACCAAAACATTAACATGAAACAAAACAAAAAGCAAAAGGAGGGGTGATGGGAAGAGAGGAAAAAAAGAAAATATTGTTAAAAAAGGAGAACAAAGCTTTGTCGATTTCATTAGTCACTTGTTCATGAGATAAGACGAAGCAGCCAGGAGGAAATATAAACTACTCTAGCATGTAAATGCATTTTGTAAGACTGCATTGACTGTGGCTCCAAAATGCATTCTGGGAAAGGGTTCATGCCTATTCCAGAGGTCTCAGCTTAGTGTTACAGCTTCTTCATAGACTAGCATGGCACATTACAGAACAAAAAGGAGCAATGAATCAAGCAAAATAAAAAGAAGTTCCTAAAAACTACTGTCTTCATGGAAGTCAATTGCATGTAAGTCGGGACTATTCATGTTGCAATATTATTTCAATTGTCTAGACTGACTAATTTAGTAACAGTCGACATAAGACTATAGTGTACCTATATCCAAATCTAGTACAGTTATTCAATATACAATTATATTATACATTTTTATTATAATGCATAGTTTTGTTTTGTTTTTTTTAAAGTCCATTTTTAAGATGAAATGGTCAAAGTGATGAGACATTTTTCCATAGTCTAAATACATAGAAAAATATCAATCAATGCAAAATGTACTATTTAGCTTAGCACTAAAATAAAATTAAACTAATTTATCCTGGTTTTACAATCTACAAATTATTCCACCAGTCTGCATACCCACTGCACAATTTATAACAGATCATATAAAACATATTATATAGTAGATAAATGGACTATAACTTGAACAAAGCAGTTCCTTTGTGCAGGCTGGCATTAGGACTATGCCCGCTCCCTGACTGTGAATGTATTCTGTGACCATGAAGGTGGCATAATACAAGAAGTGGATAAGGTACTGTCAGCTGTCCACAAGTTCATAAATAGCCAGCTGCAGGTGGAGAAGGAGTGTAAATGTAAGAAAGCGGATGTAGAGGTGAGTAATTATATTATTTCCTCGGAATAGGCAGTTTAATTAAAAAAAGAACAACCCTCATTTGAGGACCATGCAGGATACCTTCTTCATAGAAATAAGCAAAATAAGTGTTCAGCAAAGACCAGGTCAGTTGGTCCACTCAATAGACTGTTGCAACTATACGAAAGACAAGTGTGCCACCGGAGGTGGTAATTAGCAACTAAACGTATTGTTTGTTTTGTTTAAAGAAGGGATCAAGCATAGCTCCAAAATAAAGTGTTGCGGCTTCTGAAATGAAACAACCTATTCTGAAAATGTAATACTGAAGCTGTGCCACCCTGAGTTTATCTGGGAGGTGTCAACCACCCACTTTCACATATGACTGGTACACCACAGGGCAAGCCGGACATACAGCTGGTTATCAGCTTAAGAAAGCTGTTACAACTCTCAAAAAAAACTGGGCACACCTATAAAAAACTGTAATTACCTCTTCTGCATTATTTTACAGTCAACCTTATTCAATAAACAGTTCCAGGAGCAAAGAGCAATCGTTCAAGACTACATATTAGAATTCAGCTTACTGAAGTCACAGTGGCTAATAACTGTACGGTACGGTACTCCTTTGCGCACTGTGGTCAGAATCTTGCCCCTTGAATGGTTTTGAATAACCTTGAGTAGCCAGTTCATACGTACTAAGATCTAAATTCATTGAAATATAAATAAAATAGCAAAATGTGGATTATTCCAGTGCTTGGTTAAGGTGGAACAGTTTAAATCAACCTGCACTGCATTAACTGCATCGTGACGAGATGCCCATCTACTTAAAGCGGATCCGAGATGAAAAACTATAACAAGTAACTTGTCTATATATCTTATCTAAAGTTTAGATAGTTTACACAGCAAATCTAGCTGCGAACAGCTTTAATAGAATATGATTATTTCTTCCTGTGATACAATGACAGCAGCCATGTTGTTTGTAAACATTACACAGAGGCAGGCTTATCTGCATGTTGAGCAAAAAAACCTAATTCCCCCCTCCCCTCTGTCTCTGAAATCTCTGGCTAGTAATACCTCCCCCTCCTCCTGCCCAGACTGAGCTCCCATGAGCCCTTGCTACTGTCTGAAAGTGCCTTGGCTCTCTGAAAACCTGTGGGCATGGCTTGTGTAGTTTATAGGGAATTCGAGTATTCAAACAAAAAAGTATTTGGCTTGAGGAATGCGCTATAAACAATAGGAAAGGAACACAATTATGCAATGAGTAAAAGTTGATCTCGGATCCACTTTAAGTGAAGCAAATCCATGCCCCATTGCAAACCAGCAATGTGCTGGGTAGCACGCATGGCTGTAATCGTACCTATGCACTAACTCCTATGACAGCAACCTATACTGTAACAGACCGCGAATTGGCTTCTCCCAGTATCAGCATGCAATAGACTGGCTGCAATGCTTGCCATGGTGCAAGCTTCCAGCAGCCAGGAGAATATAATTTGAAGCCAAAGTCAATGTTTCGAACATAACTACTCTTAACAAGATGGCACCAGAAAGAGATACAGAGGTTGAAAAGGACATCTCAGCCATCAAGGAGCAGGGAAAAAGGTGTAAAACAAGAAGGGTAAGCAGCATAATGGAAAGGCTTGAATTAAATATGAAGGCTTTTTGTTCCCGAGATTGCTACAATTACTTGTGAAAATTAATCAATCATCATCTGAAAAGCGCATGAGAAAAGCTGTATCGGGAGTGACAGTTAAGCAGGTTACCAGGAAGTAGTAACAGAAGAGAAAGTGCTGTTTACTGCAGTCATGAAAAACGTAGGTGGAGGGCTGTGCTCCCTTTATGGTGATACAACAGAGACATCTGAACTTACCTGCTGTACAACAGTACTGAAAAGTAAACACTTCCATCCTACCAGTCATAAGAAAAACAGATTCATTTAAAATAATTGCTACTGAGATTTTGAACACAACACTGTGCAATAAATGTTTAACTTTAAAGCAACTTGTGCCCCATTCTTAAACCGAGTCTCCCAACTATAAAATGACTTTATTGCTGTATACTTCTTTCCCGGATTCAATAACACTGCAAAATACGCCAGATTATTATTTCAGCCCAACTTTGTAATAGAAAATATTAAAGACTACATGCTTCAAATATGCATGCGCTAAATATTCTCCACATTTCCGACTTTAGAACAGATTCGGGTTAAGAATGAACCTACAGTTCCTATCTTGTTTGTTAACCGGGGACTACCTGTACTTCTTTTTCGATCTCAGAGTGCTGTAAAGTTATTTTAAGCAGAAGATTTAGGATTCATCTTCTAGGAGAAAACGTTGGAGAAAAAGTGAATTGAATAAGGACCATGGATCCTTATTGAATTCACATTTTTACTCTTAAGTTTTTTTTTCCACGAGATATTTTTTCATCTTCTGTTTAAAATAACTAACACTCTGGAATTGGAAAAACACCAAAAAGTTGTGAAAAAGTACTGTCAAAATTATTCTATTTTCTTGCTTTCCGGTGGCTTAACCCCCTGGACATTATGATTATTTCCAGATTTAAGGTCTAAAAGCCATAACATTTTTAGACCCTAAAAACAAGAAGAAAAACATACCTCAGAGAGGTCTGCAGCAGCTCCTGCATGAAACTCACTCAGGCACGGTATTACCACCCTGTTATTCGGCTTTGCTTCCCGAGCCTGACTTAGAATTAATGGTAAGGAGGTTAAAAGGCATTTTATCGAGAAATTCCCTTATTCAATTCACTTTTTCTCATCTTTCATCTTCTGTTGAAAATAACTTTGCAGCACTGTGCAATCGAAAAGTACCAAAATGTAGGTGAAATAATACTGTCAAAAGTATCTTACTGCTTACCAGGGATGAGCAATAGATGAATTCCGAATAGGTTTTATTCGAAATTCATTCAGGTAATTGGCACACCTGAGCGGCGGGGGGCGGAGGAAAGGAGGAAGTGCGGTAGTTACGTGACCGTGAATTGAAATATTCGGAATTCATCCGTTGCCCATCCCTGCTGCTTACTGGTGGTATAAAAGGCACTTTATAGATAGGTTGTTAAAATATCAACTAGGAAAAAAAGTGAATTGAATAAGGTCCCATGAGCGCACATTTTAACGTGTGTGTGCTATGATAGGTTTACAGTTGCTCATTATAATGCGTGGGATGCATGATAAATCATGAGCAGCATTACAAAAAGGTTCAGGATATAAAAGCTGTCATTGCCAATCAAAATTGCTACGTCCTAATCACTCTGCATTAAATCTCTCTTAAATCAATGACTCAGTACAGGTATGCAGATAAGGGTTCCTAACTTCACCTCTGCCTAGACTAGCTGAAAGATTGCCATCCTGCTATATCTAAGTATTCAGCACTGGCCCATAACTCCCCCTTACAATCCCACCCCCAAGGAACATTTATACAGTTCATATGGATAGCAGAATTTGTTGTTCATCAGTTAATAACCATCCAAAGTTTAAGCTACTTCTACACTTTAAACCGTCCGTCCTAAGGTCCAAGACTTTAAAGATTAGCCATTTCTGTAGCTGCTAGGGCAATACGTTTCCCAGCCTTCAGTGTATATGTTAAATCGACATAGGAAGAAGAGTGTAGCCGACATCATTTAACAGTACTGCCTTCTAGCATAGCTCCCAACTGTCCCTTTTTCGGAGGGACAGTCCCTCTTTGGGAGCCCTGTCCCTCTGTCCCTTTTTCCTCCTCATTTGTCCCTCTTTCAGGACTTTGTCCCTCTTTCTATGTAAATATATATATTTCTATACTAAAAATGTGTTTGATTGACTCTAAACTTTATTACCAACCTTTAAATTGATATATTACTAATTTTAAAATGTTACTATGAAGGAAAATGAACCAGGATAGAAAGGACCACTGTGGTTTGAATTATAAAACAACATATGTTTCTTATGAAATCTTTATGGTATGCGCGACTAGAGGTGTGGCGAGGGCGTGGCCAGGGGTGTGGCAGGGGCATGGCTTAAGTGTCCCTTTTTCTCATCTCAAAAAGTTGGGAGGTATGCTTCTAGTTTGTCAACCTGTTGTGCTGCCTGGTTGGCCAATCCCATCTATTGGTATAATTGTCCTAGGAGAGCTACACCATAACAGTTTACAGGTAAATAACATTGTCAACTTAACAGCTTAATACTTAAAAGAATTCAATTTACTGCTTTAGTTAACCGTAACTGAAAACTTCATCATTTTCATTTACCGTATTTTTTGGACCATAAGACGCACTTTTCCTCCCCCAAACATGGGGGGGAAAAGTGCCTGCGTCTTATGGTCCGGATGCAGCAATTTCTACCCGTATCCAGTTGTCACCCCTTTTAAATGTTGTGTCCCCGTGACTGTCCAGACCTCCCGTCTGTGTAAGGAATCTGTGTATGGCTTGCAGAGCATGTATTGCAGAATGTAACGAGTGTAGGTGTCCCCGGGGCTGTCCCGCCCCGCCCCTCTATTCCGGTGCGTTCCCGCCCCCTGTCCTCAGCTGTCCCGTCCCCTCTAACTACTTTCCCCGGCTCTCTAAGGGTTACGTGAGGAGTGTCAAGGCATAGGCTTACCGCTGGATGTTAGCGCTGTCAGCGGTAATCTTCCGTGCTAAAGCCGCCGGGTGGTCCGTGCACGCTGCCAAAGCCTTCCTCCCTTCACTTCCGCTTTCATCACCAATGCGGAAGTGAAGGGAGGAAGGCTTTGGCAGCGTGCACGGACCACCCGGCGGCTTTAGCACGGAAGATTACCGCTGACAGCGCTAACATCCAGCGGTAAGCCTATGCCTTGACACTCCTCACGTAACCCTTAGAAAGCCGGGGAAAGTAGTTAGAGGGGACGGGACAGCTGAAGACAGGGGGCGGGAACGCACCGGTATAGAGGGGCGGGACGGGACAGCCCCGGGGACACCTACACTCGTTACATTCTGCAATACATGCTCTGCAAGCCATACACAGATTCCTTACACAGACGGGTGACGAAAAAGATAAGTTTCACAGGGGGACAGACTAGTACAGGGGTTACTTAGTACCGCCCAGGGCATTTTAAAGGACGGGGGGGGGGGGGCAGTTAAGAGTACATGGGTGGCATCTAAAAGCACACAGCGGGCACTTAAAGAACCCAAGGAGCTCTTTGAAAGACACAGGGGACACTTTAGAGAATACATGAGGCACTTTAAAGGACACAGAGGGCACTTAAGACAACAGGGGGGGGGGGCACTTTAGAGGACAAAGGGGCCACCTAAGAGGATAAGGGGGGCATTTAAGAGGATGCAAGGGGACAGAGGAGGACAGTGGAGGTCACAAGGGAGACACTAAAGGTACAAATGGGACACAGGGACACAAGAGGTACAAGGGGGACATATAAATTGGGGAGGAGAGAAGATCCACAAGATGCCCCTACACCATGGATGCACCAGGTTTAGTATTTTTCTTTTTCCCTGGATTTTGTCCTCTAAACCTAGGTGCGTCTTATGGTCCGGAGCGTCTTATGGTCCGAAAAATACGGTATCTTTAGAATCCAACATATAATCTAAAACAATAACATCAGCAGTGCAAAAGTAAATAAAAGCAAAGAAACATGGACAATTAATAAAGTAAGATTGAAGAACCCATAACTTTAGTATTTGCTCGAGTTCATGGCTTCAGATGTGGTTAAGAAAACAGAAATGCACTTACTAGAATTTAATGTTTGGCGTGTTTTGGCACTCGTACAGTAAGCTTCAATAACTTTTAAAATCTGTGCATCTTCTTCTAGTGCTGCTGTGCCTGATAAATAAACAAAGTACACATTGAACAGGAGATCGATAGATAGATAAGATAGATAAATACATACTTTTTTTTCTGCCAATTTCCAAGATGAGCCTTTTTACTGGCAACCAATGCTCCAGATGCAAAATATTTTTGGAGGCCCGATTAGGACTCCGTAAACGGTGTGTGTGTGTGTGTGTGTGTGTGTGTGTGTGTGTGTGTGTGTGTGTGTGTGTGTGTGTGTGTGTGTGTGTGTGTGTGTGTGTGTGTGTGTGTGTGTGTGTGTGTGTGTGTGTGTGTGTGTGTGTGTATAGAAGTCAAATATCATCATATTACTGCACAGCCAAACCTCAGCAGCAGTACTAGCCATGGAGCCTGCTGGGCTGCTTCAGTTCATTAGCCCAAACCAATAGATCTAGTTCTCAATGCTCAGTTGCGTTGCAGAATAATTCTACATGTCAGTTCCCGGCCTATACAATTCTGTGGGGCTGTTCACAGTACTGAGTTGGAACTGATTGCATTACTCTAACTCGCTGCATGCAGGCTTTGTATTAAAGTTTATGTCAAGTCTCCACTGCAGTTCACAATTATAATGCATGCATTATGCAACTGTCCACTGCGAACGTACCCATAAAAATACTGTACTATGCTTAGCCCAATCCTACACACAACCCTGTTCTACAGATCGCAGCGCTGTACAAAAGAAAAAAAAATATGCAGTTTCTGTGATTAACCACTTAAGGACCGCAGTGTTAAACTCCCCTAAAGACCAGGCCATTTTTCCCTAAATTGGCCACTGCAGCTTTAAGGCCTCCATGCAGGGCCGCACAACTCAATTTTAAATATTCATGTTAATATTTTTTAAATAAATGTACCTATTTATTTTTATTATTTCCTGATCTTCCTCACGCCCCCCCAGCCAGCCAATGATGGCGATCAGCTGTCATAGGCTTCAGCCTATGAGAGCCGATCGCTCTCCAGTGTCCCAGGGGGACAGCCGTGTCACATGGCTGTCCCCATTACAGCGTTGCTGTAGATCGCAGTGCTGTACAATGTTTATAGACGCTAGCCCCATTGAAAGCCGATCACGCCAATTGGCGTGGAGCGTTCGGCAAGTAATTAACAGCTTGCCAGCCGCAATTGCGGGCTGGCAGGCTGATCGCAGAGCGCATTCCCTGCTAATCTCCACCACCAAGACTTGATGCTGATGGTGGCATTAGGCGGTCGCAGATTGGTTAAAGAAAATCATATTTTTAGTCATTTATCTGCCCACAATGGGCATAATTCACAAAGTTTTTTTATCTGTTTTCACATTATCTATGTTACTTTTTTAAGCTCCCGAAGAGCAAAAATATAATATAATTACGGTAAGAAAAGTAATATTAAAATAAAGTTGCTCAGGAACAACTTATTTTGAGTGATTATTTTGCTTATAAATGTGCTGAAAGGTTATTTGTATAAATTAGGTGGTAAGTCAATTATGAGAAGTTTTGTGAATAGAGTCCAATGTGTTATAATCTGGTACACCAGAACAGAAATAACAGTAAGTATTAATTAGTCTAGCAATGGATGCTCTGTATTTCACCCCCTTGCCACGAATAAAATCCACTAAGGTAGTATGGGTGAAAAAACGGTTTATGAAGTAAGGCTAAAAGGGAAACTGAACGACCTAACAGCTGCTCTGGCCTACACAGGACCATCACTAGCCTTGCCTCCCCATCAGTTTTCAAAATTCACAATTTTTTTTTATTTCCAAAAACTATATGTCATGGCTGTCCACATTTACCAGTGGATTGGAGTCGTGTGGCATCTACTCTATGTTGACAGCCTGAAAGGATTACGGTGGAGGAGGTAAAGCCAAAAATGTTTGAACAGTTACCTTGCCAGATACTGAATGGGGCTTATCCAGTTATAAAATAACTAAGCTAAAAATATTGAAGTCTGTTACCATTAGCAATTATTAGATAATGATACTTTTAATCAAAGTGCTCAGTAAAGTATACTTATTCAGTGCAATCGGTGGGTCTGCTTCACAGATGCAGTGAGTGAGTTTCCCACTAAGTGGGCCTCAAGAATTTTCAATAAAAAATGTAAAGCCTTACTTTTTCTCAGTGCAAATTCCTCATCTGATGGCTTCCTTTCAGGCTTACGCTTGGGCAATAGCTTTTTCATTGTTTTGGGACTCTTACTAAGATCCTGTTGAAGAAAAAAACAAAACAAAACGAAAACGTAAGATATACCAGAAAGAGTGGCCTAGAAGATACAACTATACAGAAACACATACAGACAAGGTCTCCTAATAAGTTTTAGGATATTTGGGTGCACAAAGACTGGTAGGTTAATCAATAAAACAGGTGCAAAAGGTATTGATTTTTAGCTTTTATTTAGCTTTTTTTAAGCAGAAACAGATATCTGTTCCTGTTACTTTTGATCAATAATTGTGAATAAGTGCTAATGGGTTTACTGTACTAACAGCCTCATGCTTTCTTGGGTTAGGTGAACACGGCAAGTGACAGATGAGTACAGATGGAGTGTGTCACAACCAGGAACAAAAATTAGAAATCTACTATTGGAGAACAAAGACAGGAGCGTATGGAGTAAGGATCTCTAACAGGGAGAGGACTTGACACTTTGGATTTACTATACAGTATATAGAAAGCAAGTGGTCTTTTTAGAAGAGATCTCTACCTAAGGTGATAAAGCTACAGTGTGCTCCACAGCATCTCATGCTATTGCAAGGGGACACAAGGAGGTCTACCCCTTACCTTAAGAATACAAGACATCCTCTAATACAGAGGGAAACAAAAAAGAAGCAAAAATAAATAAAATAATGAACAATACAGTTGCTAGCGGTCTCTTAAATGTTTGAACTGTACATTAACATTAAAAACTTTGCTTTACTTATCAATAAGTTTCATCAAAATCCTAAATCGAGCTTAAACAGAACCTCTACGCCAAGTTATTAAGCACTAGGTTTGGTTAGAATGTAATTATCATTGATCTAACTAATGTCCACATGGATTAAAGCATTTTTTCACCCCTGTTTAAGTTATTGCTCATGAAAAAGCAATCCTAGGATTTCGCAAGTTATAGTTAAATGACATGTTACTAAGGTTGTGGGGATGTGTATTGGTTTATTGGGGAAATTAATTCCATGAAATGATTTGTTAGTGATACCAGGCAGCTATTGCATTTAGTCCCCATGAAACATGTGGCAATGTTGCATAGTCACAGAGTGCTGCTCTATATGCTCTACAAGTCTTGGAACTCCAGTAAACGAAAGGTGACATCAGCCTTAGACCAGGAACCCACTACGAGCGATTTTCTCAGCGATACGCGATTTGACAATTCTTGCTAATGTAATGCTATGGGTGTGATCCCACTTGAGCGATGTGATTTTATAAAAATCCCCCATAGCATTGCATTAGCAAGAGCATTTTCAGATCAATAGCGATTAGAAATTGCTCCTAGTGGGTTTCTGGCCTTAGAAATGCTGGAGTGCCAGGCAGTTGGAGACACATGCTTGCAAACTGAATCCCGTCAATGGCAGAGTAGTCCATTAATGCTGGTGAGACCTGGGTCCATGCTTCACCAAGTTTCTCACACACAGTGTGTGCATCCTGTCTTTTTTATTCTAGTTACTGCATATTCTGGTGTATAAGACTACTTTTGAACACTTGAAAAACTTCTGAAAAGTCAGGGGTCGTCTTATACGCCGGGTGTCATTGATGCAGAGTGATAAGCCCTATTCTGTTACCGCCTCTCAGATCTCGCTGCTGAGGACTGTAGTAAAGCGACACAGGTGAACATGTGTGAGATCTGAGAGGCAGAGAAGGAGGTAAATAGAATACAAGGGTGGGCCAGAAGGGTGAAAGAGGCTTTTTTTATGGGCACAGCGGAATCTTTCATACTGTTCTGATAAACAGGGAGACAGGGAGAGTTGACCAATCCAACCAGTCAATCGTCTATATACTGTTAAATACAGGGTACCACATACAGTACAGCACCAGTATCTGTTCATACATAGCACCAGTATATGATGTCTTTTTAATTTTTATTTGGTGTGTGTTGGAAGAGGGGTGGTCTTATACGGCGAGTATATCCCAAACTCTATATTTTTACTGGAAAAGTTGGTGGGTCGTCTTATACACCGGAATATACGGTAAATATATAAAACACTCCAGGGCAGTTATCAGCACAAAGATGGTGTAATACTGGTTTTCAGAATATCTACAAAAATCATTTAATAAAGAAAGGAGTTCTTCTCTACATGAAAGAATACTTTAAACCATTAAGTGTCCTTCAGCAGAACAATTAAATGCTCTAGCGCCATTTTTCATAGATTTTATTGCCAAAAGTAACATTTGTTTCATTCGTTATCATGGGAAAGTGCAGAAATAGCCTAGTGGTTAGAATACCATTTCTACATATCCTTTCACTTCTGCAAAACGTACCGGTTACAAACTACAGGCAAATGTCTGTAATGCCTTAAACAATCAATAGAGTTTTTTTATTACTTTTTCTAGCTTGATTTACAAAACTAAACTAGACTCTGATGGCTGATTTGCTACAGTGACTTTATTTTCATTTATACCAAGGAGAAGATACCTACCTATACATTTGTTGAGTAAGAAAAAAATGTATTTAATTTAGACTGAAGGATTGTCCTTGTGAAAAAGCAAAAAGCATACAGACGTGTACATTTTAAAGACTATTGCTTAGCCGAAGATATTTTCCAGCACAAAAAATATCAATATTGTACTCCTCTTCTTAAACAGTTTTCCTGACATCTTTATTATGACTTCATTTCATAAGGTTGGTGCTGTTGAATGTTGCTGTATCCTTCAGATATATATATATGCACTGTCAATTATGAATAGATGTCTTAACAATCCATTTAAACTTGCAGCATCAACATGGAGCTACTGGCCAAAAATTAGATTAATCCTAACATGCTGGCTTAGGTTCACTTACCTTATTTTTATTTTATATATAATATATATATATAATTTTATATATACCTCATTTCCAGCGTCTCTTACCTCTTTGTAGCAGAGGGCTGCAGAAGGCCGGAGTGGTGGGGCGGGGCGTAGGCAACTCAAGCTCCAAGGCTTTGATGTTTTTGGTGGCTCCAATGGGCTCCAGCTGATGGTGCTGTGCGGCGTCCCATGGTGTGAGAGGTGTGGCAGTGTGTGATACGCAGGTGTGTGAGGTGCTGGCTTGAGGTCTGAATGTTTGCTTGATGGTGTGACTGGATGAGAAGGAAGCTGAAGATGAAACAGAACAGTGTCAAGATCAATCATTTGAAAGTGTAACCATCGCATATTATT
This sequence comes from Hyperolius riggenbachi, assembly GCF_040937935.1. Taxonomy (NCBI): domain Eukaryota; kingdom Metazoa; phylum Chordata; class Amphibia; order Anura; family Hyperoliidae; genus Hyperolius; species Hyperolius riggenbachi. The sequence goes on along the minus strand of NC_090647.1, from coordinate 209,992,665 downwards.
AGTTATCAAAGAAGTGGAAAAAGAGCACACACAGACAATGACATGCATGTAAAAGGTAAAAGCTACTACTGTTTGCTCTGTCAGTGTTATAGGTTATTTGAATGTAGAGTTTCATTAAATGTTCCTGATAAACAGTTCAAAGGATTTTCAAAAAATACATGAAAAATCACTGGACTACTGGACCTCTGCAGTGGACTTTAATGGGTTGTGAATTCTTGCGCCACATACCTATGCCCCTGAAAACTTAATTTGCTGATCAGGGGCATAGATATGCGTCTTTGTCTACCTAAACACTGCTAATCGTGCACCTGCTCGCATCTATCTTCGCCCCACTGGTCTGGGATTGGTGAATGGGAACGTGTTCCCAAAGCCGATCAAAGTGCCTATAATGAATGATCACCAGCATTAGCAAGATTACGGTGGTCATCCAGAAATGAGATTCAGTAAATGAAAGTTAAAAACATACACAACACATCCTGCATACAATGTAAAAATACACTTACATACATACACTAAAATACATAAAAAAAACAAAAAAATCTTACATTAGTTATTAACCCCTTTTACCCTCTCCCCCATAGTTAGCAAAATAAAACACTTGTAAAAACAGCATTAAAAAAAAAACAAAACAAAAAAACAGTCACGTCCATAAATATTGGGGCATCAACACAATTCTAACATTTTTTGGCTCTATACACAACCACAATGGATTTGAAATGAACCGAAAATGATGTGCTTTAACTGCAGACTGTCCGCTTAAATTTGATTCGAGGATATTTACATCCAAATCAGTTGACCATGAAACTACCACCACCATGCTTTACTGATGAGGAGGTATGCTTAGGATCATGAGCAGGTCCTTTCCTTCTCCATACTCTTCTATTCCCATTACTCTGATGCAAGTTGATCTTTGTCTCATCTGTCCATAGGATATTGTTCCAGAACTGTGAAGGCTTTTTTTAGATGTCGTTTGGCCAACTCTTTTCTGGTCATCCTTTTTTTGAGGCTCACCATTGGTTTATATCTTGTGGTGAACCCTCTAATCACTAATCATCTCTTGATTGTTGGCTTTGACACACATTCACCTACCTCCTGGAGAGTGTTCTTGATCTGGCCAAATGTTGTGAAGGATGTTTTCTTCACCGGGGTACCAATTCTTCAGGCATCCACCACAGTTGTTTTCCGTGGTCTTCTGGGTCTTTTGGTGTTGCTGAGCTCACTGGTGCGTTCCTTGTTTTGAAGAATGTTTCAAATACTTGTTATGGCCACACCTAATGTTTTTGCTATCTCTCTGATGGGTTTGTTGTGGGTTTTTTTTCAGCCTAATGAAAGATAGCTTCACTGATAGTGACAGCTCTTTGTTGCTGTCAACTCTCAAGATGAGATCCAGATTCCAAATGCAAATGGCACACTTGAAATTAATTCTTGACCTTTTATCTGCTCATTGTAATTTTGATAATGAGGGGATAACACACCCCTGGCCATGAAACAGCCGAGAAGCCAATTGTCCCATTAGTTTAGCTCATTAGTGTCCCTCCTTGCACAGCTCCGGTCTTCTCTATGGGGAGGATCATCCATGATGTCACCGACGTCATGTGCAGACCCAATCCTCCCCATAGAGAGACCGAAGCTGTGTGGGGAGGCTACGCCGATCGCTGGAGCCAGGCTGGGTAATGTATTAAGAGGCTGGATCTGGGGCGATTAGAGAGGGGGGGATGCCGGCTACTTATACCAGCTAGCCTAGTGCTAGCTAAGCCTTTTGCAGCCATGCAATCACTTAAATTAATCCTGGAGGACTCCTGAGAAGAGCAAACGGTATGCCAGGCACAGTGTCGGGCATACCGCTAAGGAGGTTAACAAGTGGGAGGCACATATGCAAACTGTTGTAATTCCTACGCCGTTCACCTGATTTGGGTGTAAATACCCTCAAATTAAAGCTGACAGTCTTCAGTTAAAGCACATGTTCATTTCATTCCATTCCATTCCATTCCATTGTATATAGAGACAAAAATATTAGAATTGTGTAGATGTCCCAATATTTATGGACATGAATATAGATACCTTAAAGACTTATTTAATATGTATGTATGTATGTATGTATGTCATGAGGGGTTATTACTGTTATTTTTGCAAATAAGGACTAATAATTGTTGATATACTATAATGAAACACAAAATGGAAAAAATAAACCTTTATTTCAAAATAAAATATTGTCACCATACATTGTACTAGGGCAAGGGTGGGCAAACTCTAAGGATTGGGCCGCGTTTCTCTCGCATATGGCCCACTGCTACTGCAGCTCGCTCTCTCCCCCTTTCCCAGCAGATGAATGGCAGGGAAGGTTTAGGTATAACTCATCCCATCCCACTCTCCTGCGGTGATCTCCATGGCAAGAGGAAAGTAGCAGAAGCCCGGCTTCATAGCGCTGTGGTTTGCTCACGGCTGGGTTAATGCCTCTGTAGACCATCGTTTTTTGTATGTGTCAAAATTGTGATATAAAAGTTGTTTCAAATGTATTACCTGGATTAGTCTATTTACCAATTACAAGAAATTATACCTTAAGTTCTGTACATAGCTTGCATTATAACAGTATTATAGCACTGTGCAATTTATTGAATCTGGCTGACAATGTGAACTATACAATGATTAGCTTTAAAGATGAAGTTAGTTCTTACAGTGTGACAGGGTACCGAGTGAGGCTTTATCGTAGGAATGGACATAGATGTAACTCTGGTTTGTTTATGTAGATGGTCCACCCATTCCTGTAAATCTTGCTGGTTGTTGCATGACACAATTATCCTTTCAATCATGTTGCCTAGAAATCAATGAAAAAGGGTTTTTAGTGACTAAAGCTCATATCAGGTTACATTTATTTTATTTGAAAACATGCAATAAAAAACGGTTTCTCCTTACTTCTTGTTTTGAGACCGGAAGTAAAGGAACAAATAAGAAAAAAAATCAACTAATAAAGAAAAACAACTTTATATCTGTGTAAAAACCCATTAAAACAAGCCTGTGGAAAAAGAAAGTCATTGTGACCTAATGGCAGGAATTTAACTCATAGGGAGGCCTAGCACCACACTAACACTGACAGACTAACTTCCTGTCAGAGCCCCGCTATTTTCATGTACAGTGCACACTTATTTTCCACAGAAGCTCAGCACATTACATGGAGAGATGTGGGGGAAATCACAAAGGACTTAAAAGTGTTATTGACAGAGATCTTTTCAAATGGTCTACTGTATGATCAAACACCAACATCTACTATATCTACTTTGGTCAGAGGCAAGCAGAGGTGAGAATAAGCATTATACATTAAGTGACTTGCTCTTCCACATCTTGAATTGTCCCGTGTGTAAACAACTATTAGCCCTCCAGACACCATGAGCGATTGCATTCAGAAAACCACGTACGGGTTTCCCAAAGCAGCAAAATGTAACTCATAGATAAAACCTACATGGAGCCCAGAAACAAGCAAGCTGTCAAGACTTTTTCTGTGCACAATAAAACATATTAGATGTGAACAGCTCATTGATTAACATGTGCTGTCAGATCCAATGCGTTTCTGCATGTAGAAAAATGCATTTTAGATTGCCGAACATACATATTCTCTGTAAGTGCCTTGGAAGTCGCCAGAAACGTTTATACAGAAACGTGTAAAATAAATAGTCTATAGCACTAGGACAAGTTAACATAATAGTTTCCAAGTTATAAAAACTTAATATACAAGTACGAAGGTGCACTAAAAAAAAAAAAAAAATCATCTGCATGACTTACCAGAAATCTCATAGGCATTCTTATGATTTTCACTATCTTCTAGCTTTGTGATGCATGTCCCTGTCAAGGGAAGCTTACCCTGGAAGAAAAGTTTATGTTAAATAAACTGCTAACTCTGAGAATGCTGTTACTGTTTTAATGGCTCATTTCCACTAGTGCGGTGCGAATCGCCGGGATTCCACCGCTGACGAAATCGCATGCGGATGAGATTCCGCGTGCGTTTTTTGCCGCGATTTCACATAGGCAGGGTATATGCGAATTTAAGCATGTCACTGCCTGGTTCAATTTACATTAATGTTCAAGCGAAATCGCGGCAAAAACGCATGTGCGTTTTCCCTATTAAATACATAGCCTGCGAATCACCTGCATTCCTCACGCAGGCGAATTCTGCAGGCTCTACCGTGCAGAAAAATCCTGCACAGAAAAATGCAGGAAAAAACTGACAAGTGGAAACAGGGCCATCCACTTGTATTGGTTATGCGAATCCGCATGCAGAGAACGCATGCGGATTCGCTCTAGAGGAAACGGGCCCTAAATGTGTTTCTTTCAATGAATCAGTGGTGGGAGGAATCATCAATTAACTTTACACCATTTAAATCTTTAGTTAGCCTCCATGTAATTCCAAGACCAGTAGGAGCTTGAAATACATCATTTGGCATCTGTAGATATGCTGGAGATATGAATAAAGACTAGTATCTTTGAGCTGGCTTCCTTTTGGGTCTGCAAAAAACACATTTTCCCAAGCAGGAAGGCTTTGTTCACATCTAAAAATCGAAATCGCTGACGCCAGCAATTTTCAATTTTGTGAGCGATGTATCCCCCCCCCCCCCCCCCCCCCCCTGATGCTTACCCGGCACGCTTAGTTTTTTTGTAAAGCGCTTTAGCAGAGCAATTTGTTTTTTCCTTGCGTCAGGAAGTGAACTCTTTGACCTGGAAAAGAATAAATACAATGTATTTATTCTTAAAAGCGCAGGGGAATCACTATGCAAAGCGCTTTTTCAAGCTTTTTTCGATTTCCCTATACCTGCCATTATTGGGAAATTGCCCCCCAAAAAACAGTTTTGAAAATCGCTGGTGCTTTTAAAAACGCAAAACGCCATGGGTGTGAACAAGCCCTAAATTCAAATAATTACTACCAGTGGATATGCTTGAGCAATCCTGAATTGAGTTTGGCAACCATAAAAACTTTCACAGGTTTGTTACTTAAAGGTTAAAATACCTTTCTGTGCCAATTGTTTCTGTATATGTGAATATTCTTATAATCCCGGGCAACGATATTTATCTTGGTCAAATACTGATATTGATAATGAAAAGTAAATGACAGACCGTCTCTGTTTCAGTTTGCACATTAGCCTCCCCCCTCCCTCTTCACCCACTCTCTCCACCTATTTCATTTGTGCTTTTGCCCTAACCTCCTTGCAATCCATGTCCCAGCTCAAACAGCACATGCTCTGTACATGGCATCACTCGTGCACGGAGGAAAACTAACTCTTAATGCATTTGCCATGTTTCTATAGTTTACAAAAGGCGTATAAGCCTTTTGCCTGCTCGACATCCACCCTCCCCTTTGTGCTAGTCCTGCAGCACTGCTCTCGAATGCCAGTAGTCCTAGTAAAACTAGATTCACTAGAACTTGAAAACAGATCACAATCATATCACACCGAAAAAAAGAGATATACAACTGGAAGGAGGAGCAGGCCGCACACCCCGTAACACTACGGAAAATAGAGGTGGTTGAATTGGAAATTGCATGATGAGCTAACCATGCTATTTATTATTTATTTTTCACACGACTTAAGCACTTTCTTTTGTTCAGGCCATAATATACTTAAAGCCCTACTTAAGACGTAGAAGAGTTTAGATTTGGTAATCAAACTGTGATGTTCCTATTACTTCTAAGCCTATTGTGCATGCTCCCCTGAAACAACCAACTTTCCATACACCATACAATTACACTGAGCATGACTGGAATTTTTCCAACACATTAAGCCCTAGCCGACCGCTCCACACCAATCGGCGTGAATGGCTGTGGGCGGGGATTGCAGAAGATCGCGCACGCTGATGTGCGTGCATCTCCGCAATAATGACTGAGCTCCGCTCCGCCTTTAGTCTCCCAGCGGCGATTGCCTCTCGGAGACTGTTAGACGGTGAAACCGCTGTCTATTAACACAGTACAGCGCTGCGACCTAAGGCAGCGATGTACTGGGGACAGCTGTGTGACACAGAAGCAATCCGCTGTGATAGGCTGAAGGGGGGGGGGGGGGGGAGTGAAATTTAGTTAACCACCCTGGCGTTCTATTGAGATCGCCAGGGCGGCTGCGGGAGGGTTTTTTTTTAATTAAAAAAAAACTATTTCATGCAGCCAACTAAAAGTTGGCTGCATGAAAGCCCACTAGAGTGCGCTCCGTAGGCGTTCTTCCGATCGCCTCCGGCAAGCATAAGTAACAAGGAAGGCTGCAACGAGCAGCCTTCCTTGTTTGGCTTTCCTCGTCGCCATGGCGACGAGCAGAGTGACGTCATGGACGTCAGCCGACATCCTGACGTCTGCCGCCTCCGATCCAGCCCTTAGCGCTGGCCGGAACTATTTGTTCCAGCTGCGCAGGGCTCAGGAGGCTGGGGGGACCCTCTTTCACCGCTGCTCGCGGCGGATCGCCGCAGAGCGGCGGCGATCAGGCAGCACACGCGGCTGGCAAAGTGCCGGCTGCGTGTGCTGCTTTTTATTTCATCCAAATCGGCCCAGCAGGGCCTGAGCGGCACCCTCTGGCGGTAATGGACGAGCTGAGCTCATCCATACCGCTAAGGTGGTTAATAAAAGAATAAAAAAAAAAACACACTGGGGGAGCGATCAGATCCCACCAACAGAGAGCTCTGTTGGTGGGGAGAAAAGGGGGGGGGGGGGGGGGGCAAATCACTTGTGTGCCGAGTTTTGAAGCCCTGCAGCAAGGCCTTAAAGCTGTAGTGGCCTATTAAGTAAAAAATGGCCTGGTCCTTAGAGGGGTTTAACACCGCGCTCCTCAAGTCGTTAAACTAAAAATTTCATTCTTGAAGAATGATAAAAATTGATCTAGAAAATAGTGTTATGCAGAGGGATATACTTAGCTTTTACTGGTGCCAACAATAATCATCACATGTGCAATTAGTACAGAACACAGCTACAAGGCGGTTAACAAGCCAACCCTATCATTGACACATAACACGCCACTGACCCATATAAAATGGAGAATTCAATTTAAGATTAGCTTATTCACATTCCAATCCTGGGCCCAGGAAACGTAATGATTTGCTGCAAATGCATCACACCTCCGACAATCTTAGATCAAAAGGATCTAATAACTTGGTCACTCGCAGAGTCTATCTCAAAATCTTTTGAGTCGGAGCCTTTTGTCATGCTGCCCCTACACTTTGGAACTCCTTGCCCCACCCAATCAGGACATCGCAAGGCAAGGGACAGCACTGTTTGTTTCAACACTTAAATGGTTATGGCCATCAAAAGGATGTGGTAAAACTAGTGAAGAGAGGTATTCAGCACCGGATACAGGAAAGGAAAGTGTTAAGCACAGGTAAGGGGAGGTTAATGCTAAAAATAAATTAGGAGAGAAGTATTCGGATTAGTCAACCATGGAGAAATGTTAGGAACTACTGGCATTAATTTTTACTGTGTGAAAAGCCCCAATAAAAATGATTGAAACCTAATTTTTACTGTGGACATTTGAGTCCTAACTTTGATAGCTTGGGTTCAGGCAATGCAGATTTTGAAGGATAAATCTCTTCAGCAGAGAGACACAACAACAACCTGAAAAACGTTGTAAAAATGTCTCCATTCTACCTCAACACAAAAAGGTTATGGCTGTTTGGCTGGAGCTGGCCTTTATAATTCCGAAACTAAGAATTTTTAGACATTTGCTCACCTGATAGATAAAACCGCTCATTCTTGGACTTGCAGAAAGCATTAACAATACATGAGGAAAAAGCAGAAGATAGCGTTCATTCTTTTCCTTAGGGGAAAAAGCAAAAATACAATTAAGTACTTGATACAAAAAACAGTGTAGTGGTTGAGGTACTTGCTTATGCTAAACGATTTCTCAAAGCAGAACAACACTATATATCCTGCACCTTCCAAACACCAAACATTCTTATTGCAAAGCTAAATTAAAGTTTAGAAACATTAAAGAGGCTGTATCAAAAAAAAAAAAAAGCCTCAGGGTCCCAATGAGGCTTTCCCCTCCCCTGTAGCTGCAGGCAGTCCAGCACTGGCTCCCCTGAAGTGTCCCGGAATCCTCCCTCAACAAGAGCTGATAAGCACTGATTTATTTACCTTTGATGGCGCCAGCGGGGGTGCTGTTGTGGCTTTCCGCACGGAGATAGGAGAAAATAGCCGATCTCCGCCGGGTCCGCTCTACTGCGCAGGCGCGGGAGACTTGCGCCTGCGCAGTAAAGTGTCCCAACAGCGATCGGCTATTTCCGCCTATCTCTGAGCAGAGAACAGATACTGCGCCTGCGCTGGAGCCGGGGAGGTAAATATTTACATTGCCGCTGTCCTGGGAGGATTTTCGCCACCGCCGTGGGATCGAGAAGGACGGGGGAAGCCTCAATAGGATCCGGAGGCTTCCCCCACCCGAGGCGAGTACACCACAGGGGAGCTTTTCTTCGTTACAGGTTTTCTTTAAAAGGGAACCAGAGATCTCACAAAATGCTGTATTTATACTTGGGGCTTTCTCTAGCCCCATGAGGATTGTTTGCTCCCTTGCCAGCCTACCTGGTTGCTCCGTTGTCCAAGGATCACCTCCGATATCTTCGGTTGTGGTGTTCTGCACCTGTGCAGCCCAGCTATGTGCACACACCCCATAGGCAATCCCGCGGCTAAGATCGTCCTGCAGAACACCACGACTAGCCCCGACTTTAGAAGATACCGGAGGTGATCCTGGAACAACAGAGTGGCTGGGGAGGAAGGCGGGGGAGCACATGACCCCGATGGGGCAGGAGGAAGGTACCAGGTAAGTAGAAATACAGCATTTTGTGAGATTTCAGGTACACTAAGGTCTACCATTCACTCTTGCAGATGAGCGAGATACACATCCGTATAACCACCACGCCAACGGAAGTCTTGAGTTTAAAAGGTACTAGAAAGTATTTCCAGCCTGCTGCATGTTTCAGGCATGGCTGGTGGTAGCTACACCAGGAGCTCCTGAAGTCAGCATATGTGAGGTTTTGTAAACTACTTGGCCAATGTTTGCAATGAGAGATGCTTATTTTTTTTCATAACCTAGAATGAGCTTTCTGGACAATTTAAAAAAAATCTTTAACTGGGGAGAAAACTTCTGTAGACTTGCACCTCATACACTGTCTACCTCTTACTTCCTAACATTTAATGACTATCCTATTGTTCCAAACTTTCATATTATTATGTGAAATACATGAACACATCAAACTTTAACAATTGAGTATTACAGCAGGTAACAAACTATTACTGCAGCAAATGGATTTCCTCTTTATTTCTGAATAGTTGACAACCGATTTTTGGTAATAAATGTGACACCTGAATATTATACACTAGACTGTCAACAGGGGGCATGTTTCATTCTCATTTACATAGCTGAAAATTAAAAAAATAAAATCCAGTTCATGCCACAGCGGAAATAAAGCTCAATACTGCATAATACTGCACATACAGATGAAGCAATGGAAACCAATTAAGAGACACATTCCTGCTGGCACGACATAGAAACAAGGCATAGAACAGGCAGTCAGTGTGCAAAGCCTGTTCTGTAATTCCCCACAATACAATGCAGGGAATGTGAAAGCAAACATTTTACATTGAGAATAAAAATAAGAAAAATATGTGTTATATAAAGGTATGAGGTATAACAGAACGGTTTCTAAAAACGGTACTTGTGTATTATCCCGTTTAGCAGAACGGCTCGGCAGGCTGAAAAAATCTGCACTCTGTTGCTTGATCAGCTGATTCACCACAGATCAGCTGCTGCTCCCTTCCCCACAGCTTTTGGTCTGTCCTCTGGCCGGGCTGCCCAGCATTTCTCCACTATGTCCCTGACTGCCCTGCTGAAGTCTCCAATCTTGCACAAGTTCAGGTGCACGGCTTCAGGTCCAGGTGCAGGAAGCACAGCCCGGTCACGACATAAGTAGATTATTACTCGGGCCAGCGACAGGACTTCTCATGCATTTCTCTATAGAATCCATCCTGACTGTCTGTGCAGCTGCGGAACGGAGTCATAGATGAGTCAGTGTGCAGCTACTCCATGATGATGGTGCCGGGGTTTCCGGGGCACAAGGCACTAGCGGCCAGCACACGGACCACGTGCGGGTGACACAGGAGAGCGCAGTTCAGCTTGGCCCAGAAGCTCTGCCGGGATGTCAGGCAGTTCTTGCTGCAGCACTACGTATTAGCCCGTGTAGCAGAACGGCTCGGCAGTAATTTCGGGACGGGTTACAACATTGCTCCATGAGGAAAGCTGTGGGGAAGGGAGCAGCAGCTGATCTGTGGTGAATCAGCTGATCATGTAACAGAGTGCAGACTTTTTCAGCCTGTCTAGCTGTCGAGCCATTCTGCTAGACAGGATAATACACAAGTACCCTAAAAACAACCAGGATAAAGATCTCTATAACTGGATTCACCCAGACTGCCATTTTATCAATAAAACAATTTTGTCACTGAATGGCAATTAAGTTAACAAATATTGTACTACACACTCATGCCCCCAACTCTGCAGACCTTACACTGCGTTTTACTGAGTCAACTATGGCTGTAAGCAGTCCCAACATACGTCTGTAAAGTGGTTCTATATCTTTTCATATTGTGTTTTTCTTTTCTTTCTTGCCACAAGACCTAGCTCCTATGTGACAGTGTATACCTTGTGGTAGAGCCTCTTTGAAGAAACTAGTGGTTAGATCAGACTTCTGGCATGTTCCGGTCCATGGATAGGATCATATTTCAGTGGCTATCACACTACCATGAACAGCACTTCTGATTACAGACAGCTGCAGTAGATGTGTGAGCAGGAAAGTTCCTGTTTTGCCATTCTAACAGCAGCTGTCTGCTTCCTCAGCAAACTCACTCCACCGACATCTATGGCTGTGACTGCATTAAGCACAATTTAGTTACTGTAAATTCTGAAGCCCAATTGTGGCAATATAAAGGTAAAACCATAAAAGTCTCCACTATCAATAACCTTGTCTCTAGGTTATTTTGGTGGCATAAGTACAGGATTTTCAGAGAACTGCACTTTACACAATAATTACATAAAACACAGAGCATTGTGAACAGTAAAGTAAACCTGAGACAAAAAAATTAAATAAAAAATACTTTCCTGGGGCTTCCTACAGCCCCCTTAAGGGCCCGTTTCCACTATCGCGAATCCGCATGCGTTGCCCGCATGCGGATTCGCACAGTCAGTACAAGTGGATGGGACTGTTTCCACTTGTGCGTTTCCCCGCACGTTTTTCTGTACAGAAAAAATCTGCAGGGTAGGGTCCTCAGAATTCGCCTGCGTGTGGAATGCAGGCGAATCGCACGCAATGTATTTAATAGGGCAATCGCATGCGTTTTCCCCATGCGTTTTTGCCGCGATTTCGCATAGGTAATAATGTTAATTTACACAGGCAGTGACATGGTTAAATTCGCATACAGCCTTACCTATGCGAAATCGCGGCAAAAAACGCATGCGGAATCGCACCCGCATGCGATTTGCCTGCGGTGATTCGCCGGCGATTCCGCAACGCTATAGTGGAAACGGGCCCTCAGGCTAATTGGTCACCTGCTCTCCTCCTCTGCCGACTACACCCTCCGCAAGATGCCCTGTCAACTCCACGAATCGGGGCATACTGCACATGATCCGTCCGTCCCTCTCCCATCGCCGGGAGAGATGTGCATCTGCTGCGCAGGCACAGAATGCTCCCGGCCACAGACTGCGCCGACTGGCGGAATTACCGGGCCACCTAGTAGAGGATTCAAGCAGTGGAGGGACCAATTAGCATGAAGGGGGCAGGAGGAAGCCCCAGGTATGTATAATTTATTTTTGGTGTCCCTGGTACATCTTATTTGTTGAGAAAAATAAGGTTTAGAAAAAGACGATCTTAAGCCTATGAGAAAATAAAATTACCTCACTTCCTGCGCACTGTATCATTACTTGTGACATATAAAGAACTGTGCCCAGTGTCTTGATGTCATCCCCTTCCCAGCCACGAATAGCTTCATTCAGAATCTGCAATTCCAATTCTTTTCTTTTCCTCACTTCTTGACACTGCGCCTGCAAGCCAGCAGAACACTTCTGTAACATTTACTGTAATACTAACACGCACAAGCCATAGCTACACATACAGGAAACTTTTCCTTGTGCACATAATTAACCTATATTAAAAGTGTTTACCGACAAGTTCTTGAAAGCTGTCATAGATTTCTGGATATCTGGCCTATCTGGATGATAATCCTATAAACAGACAAATAAATATGTGATTAAAAATATAAACTTTAATTCATATTTATCACGAAATTTATTTTTATTAAAAAACATTTTTTAGAGCAGGGGTGTCAAACTCAAATACAAAGTGGGCTGAAATTGCACACTGGGACCTAGTCGTGGGCCAACCTCAATGTCTACTGGTCACTTTCCCCTCTTATAAAGTTCTCTCGTGTCAAATGGCCCCCTCCAACTCCTATACAGTTCCCTGATGTCTAGCGGTCCTTCCTCTATACAGTTCCCTGGTGTCTAGTGGTCCTTCCTCCTCTATACAGTTCTCTGGTGTCTAGAGGCCCCCACCCTACTCTATACAGTTCCTTAGTGTTTAGTGCTTCCTCCCCTCCCTCCCCCATATGGCTCCCTCATGTTTTAGGGCTTCACCTCCAGTATAGCTTCCTTGGTGGTCTACAGTGGGCCAAACATAATGCAAAGTGGGGAAACCACTCAAGGGCCAAATTTAATGGCTCTGAGGGTCAGATTTAGCCCACGGGCCGAAGTTTGACATGTATGGTTGTTAGAGTTTAAAGGCAAATAATAAATGCAACTTCTTTGCTTATTTAGTCATCATACCTAAACTCCACTTTTCCAATGTTTTGTGATATACATGGGTTGTACAGGTCCTCTTTAAAGAGACTCCATAACAAAAATTACATCCTGTTTTTTATCATCCTACAAGTTCCAAAAGCTATTCTAATGTGTTCTGGCTTACTTCAGCACGTTCTACTATCACCATCTCTGTAATAAATCAACTTATCTCTCTCTTGTCAGACTTGTCAGCCTGTGTCTGGAAGGCTGCCAAGTTCTTCAGTGTTGTGGTTCTGTGATGCATCTCCCCCCTCCAGGCCCCTCTCTGCACACTGCCTGTGTATTATTTAGATTAGGGCAGCTTCTCTCTTCTCTTATCTTTTACAAGCTGGATAAATCCTCCTCTGAGCTGGCTGGGCTTTCACATACTGAGGAATTACATACAGGCAGAGCTGTCTGCACTCTGCAGGAAGAAACAGCCTGACACTTCAGTGGAAGATAGCTGCAGGGGGAAAGAAACTATCTCTTGAGATTCAAAAGGAAGGGTGTATACAGCCTGCTTGTGTATGGATGTATTTTCTATGTGTGGACATGCTGTACATCAACCTAATTCCTGTTTTGGTGGCCATTTTGTTTGTTTATAAACAAACTTTTAAAAACTGTTTTAACCACTTTTAATGCGACGGGGAGCGGTGAAATTGTGACAGAGGGTAATAGGAGATGTCCCCTAACGCACTGGTATGTTTACTTTTGTGCGATTTTAACAATACAGATTCTCTTTAAAGCCCCACAGTTCAGGCACAAGTTTTTTTTTCATATTCATTGAATAAAGCAAAATGTCTTATTAGGAATGCATAAAAAGTTTGTAATAAAAAACAAAACAAAACTAAACTAATAAATTAACTTTTTGTAAATGAAAAAAACTATGTTCCACCAGTTCCTAGATTCTCCTGGACTGACAGTCAACGCACAGGCAGCCAAGCTACCCCTTTCAGTCACTTGGGGATGAAGGGGGAAAATGCTGTCAGCTGAAGCCACGCCATTACTGATCTACAGCTTATCATGGCTCCTGCCTGGCCATCAGGAAATGACCAGGAAGCTGGAGATAGCGGAGAAGGAAATTAAAAGCTATAGAAAAAAAAAAAAAGAACACTTTGCACACTCACATGCAAATGTTCAAACAAATGCATTCACATGGATCAATCATCCAGGCACCACAGCTATTCCTACAGCCAAGTTAAAAAGTCAGGATCTTAGTTACAAAAAATGCATTCCCTTGCGTAGTCACCTACACTGTGAATAAGTACCCAGTGTCCCTGTAACATGCATAGTGTAGACATGCAAACATTTATTGCATCAAACCGATCTAAAAGATTAGCAGCACATATCCTGACATCCTCTTCTGGGACAGATAGTGCATCAAACTAAACCCACAAGGGAGCTAACAAAATATATTGATGTCCACTATGCACACACCAGCATACGCTATGTGCTCCTAATCTTTTAGATATATTTAATGCAATGACCTGGGTACTTCTGCGCAGTGTAGGTGACTATGTAAGGGAATGCATTCTTTTGTAACTAAGACCCCGACTTTTAACTTGGCTGTAGGGATAGCATTGGTGCCTGGATGACTGATCCATGTGTATGCATTTGTTTAAACATTTGCATGTCAGTATGCAAAGGGTTAACTGTTTTTTTTTGGGGGGGGGGGGGGGGTTGTATTTGATGGCTACACCTCAATTTAGCACCTCCCTAATAACTTTTTTAAATGTCCTAACTTGAGGCTATGTGCCTGGATATATGTATCTTTTTCTTGTTTCTGACCCTTGGGGCCAGGGTTTAATCTAGTTGCACTCCCTCTTTCCCCTGCCTGTGACTATTGCCAGGACGCTCACAGCATATGCTGGCGTGTGCATAGCGGACATTGATATATTTCGTTAGCTCCCTTGTGAGTTTAGTTTGATGCACTGTCTGTCCCAGGAGAGGACTTCAGGATATGTGCTCCTAATCTTTTAAATACGTTTGATGCAATGAGTGAGTCAGGACACCTACAAATACCTGGGTACTTCTGCACCATGTAGGTGACTACATAAGGGAATGCATCCTTTTGTAACTAAGACCCCAGCTTTGAATTTAGCTGTAGAGATAGCAGTGGTGCTTGGATGATTGATCCATGTGAAAGCATTTGTTTGAACATTTGCATGCGAGTATGGAAAGGGTTAACGCCCCCCCATTTTTCTGGCCACACCCCATTTAGCACCTTTCTAATAACTTATTTAAATGTCCTAACTTGAGACGATGTGCCTGGATATATGTATCTTTTTCTTGAAAGCTGTGAATTTAGGCAGCCAGGATTTTTCTATTTAAATGAGCAAACATTTTTCTTTACAAAAGACTTTAATACTCAATTGATTTAAAAATGTTCCATCAAAGCCTTAGTGCAGTCCATTTCTTAAAACGCATAGGATAATACAATTTGTACAAACTAGCAATGCACTAGGCTTTTTTCTTCCTTTTTGTTACTTAGCGATGTTTTTCTCATTGAAAGCCTGGCTGATGTTTCCACGACAGCTGCTGTCTGATTACCTTATGTGGGTGATTGTTTACATACAATGCACAAAACTCTGTGTTTAGCGAATATAATATGTGCCAAACAATGTGCATAAAAATGATCTTGAACTGGGGCTTAAAATGGAGAGAAAAACTGTGCCTGAAATCTGTAATCCTCAACCATAATCACATTAGAAAATCAACTGGGTGGAAGGTTATGTTTAAATACACTAACAGATATCAAATCGATTACACATTAGATTCATTTGAAAACATTGAGTGAAAATCTATTTTAACTATGGAACATCCAGTCGCAAACTATAATATTGACTGTATATGGTTTGGGAAATGCCATTCTCTTTCAGATTGACATAGATGGGTGTAGGGGGCGGAGTAGACAGATCTGGCACTAGAGCAAGGTTTTCTATGGCTCTGCATTGCAGAGAGCTGTGTATAGCTATAGGGATGTAGCAAACATCAAATTTTCAGTTCGCGAATGAAAATTTACCACAAATGTTTGAAAACCGGCTGTTCGCAGCGGGCTCCACAGACTTAAAGCGGATCGGAGATGAAAAACTAACTATAGCAAGTAACTTGTCTATATATCTTATCTAACGTTTAGATGGTTTCCACAGTAAATGTAGCTGTAAATAGCTTCAACAGTATATGATTATTTCTTCCTGTGAAACAATGAGAGCAGCCATCTGCTTGTCATCATTACACAGGCAAGCTACTCTGCATCTCCACCCCTCAGCCTGTGAAACCACCACTCCCCTTTCCTCCCTCTTGCCTCTGAAATCTCGTGCATGCTTCAGCAAAAGCCTTCTCCTCCCCAGGCTGAGCTCCCATGAGCACTTGCAGCATGGGACTCAGAATGCCTAGGCGCTGGAGGAGCTGGAGGGTGTGGATACATTCATTTACATGCAATTAAGTAATAAATAAAATGTAAAAAAGCATTAGGTGGGGAAGAATTCCCAATAAAGTATATGTAAGGGGCAGAAAAATGAAGGCAGCAAAAGTTTGTCTCAGATCCACTGTAACCTCTTGCCGACCGCGTCACGCCAATGGGCGTGGCCGCGGCGGCAGCCCCAGGACCGCCTAACGCCAATTGGCATAAAGTCCTGGGGCTCTGTTTTGCAAGAGATCGCGCGCACATCTACTGCTTGGGGGGCTCCACTCCGTGCCGCCTTCAGGGAGACTGTTAGACGGCGTGATCGCCGTCTATTTACATGGTGCAGCGCTGCACTTGGGACAGCCCTGGGGGACAAGAGAGCGATCGGCTCTCATAGGGTGAAGCCTATGAGAGCTGATCGCTATGATTGGCTGGCTGGGGGGGAGCATTTAAAGAAACAGGGTTTTTTTTCGTTAAAAACGGAAACAATAATATTTATTACAAAAAAAATTAACATGGGGGGAGCAATCAGACCCCACCAACATAGAGCTCTGTTGGTGGAGAGAAAGGGGGGGGGGAATCACTTGTGTGCTATGTTGTGCGGCCCTGCAGCTTGGCCTTAAAGCTGCAGTGGCCAATTTGACTAAAAATGGCCTGGTCACTAGGGGGGTTTAGCCCTGCAGTCCTCAAGAGGTTAAATGGCAGGCGAACAGAGCACCCATAGCACATCAGGAGGATCCCACGCGGCCAAATTTTTTTCCTCTTCTTCCCACTGCCCTCCTTAAAGCGGAATATAACCCTGCATTTCAACTTTGCTCTAAAACAATATTTACAGTATATTATATGCAACCAGCATTTTTTTTTTTACTAGACCAGCATTGGAAGGGTTACACAGTGCTTTAAAGTTCCTGGAGATTTCTGCAGACGCATCCGAAGCTGACATAGATACATTTTGTTTACATAAATGTATCTAAGTGTTGAATGTGACTCACTCTCTCTCACTGAGAAGGAGCTGGAGGACAGCCAAAGAGTGTGTAACATTTCTCAATAGATATATTTAACTAAATAGAATGTAACAATCTGAACTTCTGCATATCTCTCCACGGAACTTTAAACCTCTGTGTTTAACCCTTCCAATGCTAGTCTAGTAAAAAAAAATGCTTTTTGCATATAATATACTGTAAATAATGTTTTAGAGCAAAGTTGAAATGTAGGGTTATATTCCACTTTAACACACCCGGCAAATTTGATGTTTCCAACACGTAAGGGAGCTTTGCTATTAACCGCTAAAGACGGAGGCCATTGAAGCATTTCCCACACTCAGAATGAGAACTCTAAAATCAATTTTCTCAAGAACTAAAAGGTCTTTTTGAATTTTTTTTCCCCTTGTACCAACTGGCCTCCTGCACGTAATGGAGCTTTGCGTTTAACCGCTAAAGTCGTCAGCTGTTCGTCTGCCATTTAAGTCTGTGCAGCCTGCTGCCAACAGCGATTCGCAAACATTTGTGGTATATTTGTGTTCACCAGGGTTGCTCGTAATGAGCAAACTACGTATACATTTAATTATGCATAATTTTCTGCAATTACGCGTAGCGGAATTACATTTATGTGACTGGCTTGTCAAACGTAATTACACATTAAATTAGGCAATTACGTGTAAGCTGAACGTAGTTGTATGCGGACGCTTTTGCCTGTACAGAAAAACTGCTGCATTCGTTTAATGTTTCTATGCATAAAATCCCCTTCAGTGTTCTCCCCAGGGCTAATTAGGTGGGCGGGCCGCCCGGCTGATTTGAAGCCCCGCCCGCCTGTTATGTGCTCGCCTGGGGCTTCTAGTAAACTTCACTTAGGAGCGCTCCATTGCCTGCTTTCAGTCAGCGCCAGCCTCGCACAATAGCAAAGGCTGATGCTGTACACTGAAGGAGCGCTCCTCTGCCTGTCAGCTCAAGTGTTCTGGTGAGACAGGGAGGGATTGGCTGGGCGGGTTGTAAGGGGCGGGACTCCTGCTCCGATTCTTCCTACTGCTCTCCAAGTGATAGGATCTGTTTTATTACGGTGCCTCTCACTCTCGTTAATGAAACCGGAGAGAGCAGTAAAGCAAAAAAAAAACGCCCACACAGCAGCAGCTTCCAGGAGTGAGATGAGAGCCACGTGAGTTTCCGGGACAGCCTCAGAGCGGCTCACGTAGTCTCTCCTTCTCCTCCAGACTGCAGCTAAAAAACATGCCTGAGTAGTTGAAAACGGCAGCTGCACGTTTAGTCCAGCTGGAGGGAGACACGGAGATCAGGAGAAGTGATGCCCCTTCAGGCCTCTGCATGTTTATTTACTTTGGGGGGGGGGGGGGGGGTGAGCAGAGGAGACACAGCCATGCAGAGCATGTTGAATGACAGGCTGTCTGTATGCACTTGTCTCCTGCTGTGTGTGTTTCTCGCTGGCCCCAGCTTTGTATCTGTAGTGCTGCCCCTCCCCCTGCACACTGGGGAAATTTAGTGGAGCTGAACTCTTGCACAGGACAGAAGGAAAGCAGAGAAATGCACCCTGTATTTACACAGTTTAGCCTGTCTAATTTGATCTCTTTCTGTGTCACATGACTGCAGATAAGCTCATTTGAAAAGCCCTGAATGTTAACATATCTGCTTCCAAGAAAGCAGGAAGTGGACACACTGCAGATTTATTGCAGCATTTGTATCAGCTGTAACAAATGTTTTTCTTTAAAGGACAACTGAAGTGAAACTGATATGGAAGCTGCCATAATTATTTACTTTTAAGCAATGCCAGTTGCCTGGCTGTCCTGCTGATCCCCTGCCTCTAATACTTTTACCCTAGCCTCTGAACAAGCATGCAGCATATCCGATGTTTCTGATCATATTGACAGATCTGACAAGATTAGCTGCATGCTTGTTTCTGGTGTGATTCAGACACTACTGCAGCCAAATAGATCAGCAGGGCTGCCAGGCAACTGGTATTGTTTAAGAAGAAATAAATATGGCAGTCTCCATATTCTTCTCACTACAGTTGTCCTTTAAAGGTTATGCTGTTGTGCATCTTTTAGAGCAGAGAGGAGGTTGTCTGTTCAGGTCTGCTTAAAAAGGGACCTGAGCACCTTAATCTGAAACAATCTGCTAGGTACACACAATGCAATTTTCTGACAGATCTACTGTCAGATCGATTATTCCCAACATGTCCTATCTGATTTCTGCACGATTTCCTATAGAAGTGAACAGAAAATCGGAAATCAGATCAGGCATGTTGAAAATTGTCGAACTGACAGTAAATCTGTCCGGAAATTGCATTGTGTGTACTTAGCAGGTACATCGGTTTGCCTCCTCATCCTCTTTTTATTCTGTAAGCAGAGTTGCATTCCCCCCCTCGCACGCCACCCGGCTACTTTTTCATGCCACCCGGCTGGAAAAAATTTCTGGGGAGAACACTGCCCTTGACAATGCGTATTTTTGTAAGCGTACATCTGAAAAATATGTTTATTGAGCAGTCACTTCCGAATGTGCTATACGCGTACATATTTAAAGGTATAGTACATTCGAAAGGGACAGTCATAATGTCGCATAGCTGTAGATTTTTACGCGTAAATTCGTAAGCGTAATTTACAAACTTTGCATTACAATTACGATGCATAATTATGAATTACGACGCGTAATTACGTTTGGGCGTAGTTTCTGCTCACCCCTAGTGTTCACAAACTGAAAATTTTATGCTAAAGTCAGTGGCTTCAATGTAAAAAAAGTGAACACAAATTTTTTACGAAAAAATTAGCATTAAATGCGAACAGCCCATGTTTACCAGGAACTGTCGGCCAGCAAACTGTTCAGGCCATCTCTGATGCTGGGTACACACGTTGCGATTTCCCGCTCGATTCGCGGGATCGATTTGATCGATTTGATTATTTCCAACATGTTCGATCGGGTTTCAATGGATGCAGCCGTCGATTTTGCATATTAAGTATGCAAAATCGACGGCTGTATCCATTGAAACCCGATCGAACATGTTGGAAATCGAATCGATCCCACGAATCGAGCGGGAAATCGCAATGTGTGTAACCAGCATTACAGCTAATGGTGGCAATAGTTTGATCGACATTCCATCAATCAAGTGGTGCACAGCAGTACGCAGCTTACAGCCATATCAGATATTGATGGTTTCCCTGACCTAAGGCCCATTTGACAGTGTGCTATGAAATTTACAGCATTTCATGCACTTTTGGTTGACCGCCAGCAAACAAATTTCAACAGCTGTTGACCAAGGAGTCAACGGCGAAGTTAAACATTGTGAAAACATTAATTGCTATTTATACTTGAAAATGCTGCAATTAAAATAAAATGTGTTTAAAATGAAAGAACGGCACCCCAAACAAAACACTCAAAACACCAAAACAACTTTCCACACCTCCATGTGTCGCTCCAGCTCTTTAAGTAGGGTTGGGTACTTGTCCAAACGCATAAATGGCTTACTGAGGCCAGTTGTTAACACGAGAATACCAGGACTGCTGGCACCTTTCATCTCCATGAACTCTCCAAGTTCCTCACTGCAAAAGCCAAAACATAGAAGAGAAGAGTCAAGACATTGGCAAACAGAACGCTGAAGCGAGAGACACAGACACCATCTAACAATCATTGTAAGACAGTTAGGATGGTCTCCTTCTTTCAAATTACTCATTTTTCTTGATGCTTTCTTGCATTAAAATACTGAAGTTTGTGATTAAGTACATAGAGAACAAATAATATATGACTATTCACAGGAGTAAAGGGAGGGGGGACACCAAGAGCCCAATAGTGTGATATTGTATAGATGATAATTAATAATGAGTAATATAACAATTTAATACTCACAAACCAGGGTTACCATTAGGCAACCACTGTGAAGGCAGGTGGGGAGATTAACCTGACCCCACTCAGGATTAAAAGTCGCTCTCTGTAGATGGGAAGAAGATGGGTACAACCCTCCACCAAGGGTGGACTTCGCAATATGTAGAAGCTTTCCAGAGGCGCCAATAGAATTAAAGTCACTTAAACGAGCTTAAAACCGATGGGGCAGTGGTGGGCCTATCCCATCCATGCAGACAAAGGAAGGACTGTGGCATCAACAGTCAAACAACAATTTTATTTATACTCCACAGTAAAAATAGACCAATTTTTACTGTGGAGTATAAATAAAATTGTTGTTTGACTGTTGATGCCACAGTCCTTCCTTTGTTTGCTTTGTCTGCATGGATGGGATAGGCCCACCACTGCCCCATCGGTTTTAAGCTCGTTTAAGTGACTTTTATTCTATTGGCGCCTCTGGAAAGCTTGTACATATTCACAGGAGTAAGCTCATCACAGTCTACATACTTAAAGAGACATATATAGCACACACCAGGCAATCTGTGCACCGCTTCCTTTAAACACTTGATCTGACCTGTGCCATGGACGGGTGCGGGAGGGTGACCAGGGGAGTCCTCCCCTCCCCTGGTCACCCTCCCGCACCCGTCCATGGCACAGGTCAGATCAATCTAATGTCAATGTACATGAAAATGCTGTCACTGGACTTTTGCCTATATACCTGCTGATGTACTGTATGGGAGAATAAATCAAGTGTTTAAAGGAAGTGGTGCACAGATTGCCTGGTGTGTGCTATATACGAATTCCTGTTTCAACAATATCTGTCTGCACGCTTCCACACGTAGGACCCCAGGTACAGCAAGGAACAGGACGGGATTGTGTATTAATCTTCATAGGGTGCAGCAGACCTCACTACCCTCCTTATACTGAGTGCCGGGCAAACCAGCATCTTTTGTGTACAATACTTAAAGAGACACTGAAGCGAAAAAAAATATGATATAATGAATTGGTTGTGTACTATGAATAATTACTAGAGGATTAGCAGCAAAGAAAATATTCTCATACTTTTATTTTCAGGTATATAGTGTTTTTTCTAACATTGCATTATTCTATAATATGTGCAGATTACACAACACTCAGCATTCAAAATGATTCTTTCAGAGCAGTCTATGAAGTAATGACCTCTCCTCTAGCAGAGAAAAAGTAAACAGTTCACTTACAGTTGATAATAAAAGTCAGATAACAGCCCTCTCCACGACTAACTTAGTCGGAGAGCTTAATGGCTTGTTTGCATAGAGATAACAACTGGAGTTTCTCAACTCTTCCTGTACTGGAAACAATTAGACTGATGTATCTGATCTTAATGTTTTATTTCTTAGCTGTACTACACATACAAATCATAATATCATCATTTTTTTTTCGCTTCAGTGTCTCTTTAAAGCAAACGTATAACTTGCAAAATAAATATACAGGTCAATCACTTTTTTTTTTATTTATCACTACTATACAATAATTTTATCTAACACAAATTACCAAAAAAAGAAAAAGTTTTGGGTAACAATCATTTTTTGTACATCACAAGTCCATGAACAACTATTTATTAAAGCAAATCAGTAGTGATCCTTGGCAACAGAATCGGATCATGTTGTGAAAACGCCTGGGTTTTCAGATGCATTACAATACACTTTGATGGACAAAGTTGAATGTGGTCTGAAAAAAAGCTGGTAGCAGAAATGCATTAAAATGAGAAGAAGTCTATAGATTAATCTGGGCTGTCAGTGTTCATGTGTTACTACATTACAAGAAAACATGAAAAGCAGTGTGAATGAGGCTTTTGTAGTTTCAGATTTTTCGTCAAGTGCTTGATAGTGTTTGTGTTTGAATTTGGAACCCTGCATTTGTAAACCTGAGTTATGCTGAACACACTTCAGCACCCAGGCAAGTGGACGGGCCACGGGGTTGCCACTCACATTGCACTTCAAGCGACTGGTTTGGTTTGTGGACAGGTAGACAGTATTTAAAAGTGAAAAGTATTGTTACTTATAAAGATCCTCATCAGTAAACAGAAATAACATTCTTTGGCCAGACTGCAATAAACCGTTTAAACTGAAAGTGGGCTACTTTTATATTCAAACTTATATAACTTTCTGAAGTTTATCACAGGTGGCATTATCTTTAGTACTGGCAGGTAATCTCTGCAGAATGTTATTTACGGAGGGTTCTAAAGCCAGTACAAAAACATAGCTGGTCTCCCAGAATGACTGGGGGTGGGGGGAGGATTACTCATAATAAACAGTCTAGGATGATAACTCTAGGTTAAGCCTCAGTGGGAAGACGGTGTTGCATATCAATATACAGCAATATATAGCTCTGATGCTGAAACCAGGATATTTAACCTACATATGAGTACCCTGAATAATTTACTGTTTTACTGTCGCTACAGTTCCTCTTTAAAGGTGAACCTAAACTATGTTTGACTAACACAATGGCCAGTTGCATTCCCATGGTGGAAGGGATAAATTGATATTCAATATCTGTAGCTCCAGGAAGGAAAGGAAACCGCATGTGGCCTCAGGATTCTGGATATGAGACTGTCTGTCAAAGGGAATGGATATCTTCTGATCAGGTTATTCTGTCAGACACAGACTGATCAAGCAGTATGCAACAGAATTAGAATTTTGACTATACTCAGGGATTCATCTGCAGATGCACGTGTCCCATGGTCCATGAGGTCACATTTACCACTTGGCGATAGCGTCACGCCGCTGGGCGCGATGGCAGCCCCAGGACCAAACAATTAAACCCACATACATTTGTCAACACCCACTTTGCAAAGCATCTTTAGTACCCTTAATATTGCTTCACCAGACTGACAAGCTGCAGTGTTCACTGGGCAATATCACTACACTGAATTTCTCAGCTAATTGCCTGGAGATCTTGAAAAACAGATTTTTTTATACATGTGAACTTTTAACCGAACAACATGTTCCTGGTCCATGTATTCTGAAGAGGTATTGTCAACTCTTTTGTGCAATGAGGCAGGTGGTGGAAGGAAGACATTGTGGGTAGCTGAAAGGAGGAGGAAATTCTAGATTGCGCACAGTTTCATTTTGTCACATTAGCACAGTTATCTGGGAAAAGGAGCAGTAAAATAGTAACAATTATTTCATCCCAGCTGCACAAAGTAGCACAAAACGCTCATTCATGCAGTCTGTTCTGATTCTTGCAAGTAATAGCC
This sequence comes from Hyperolius riggenbachi, assembly GCF_040937935.1. Lineage (NCBI taxonomy): Eukaryota > Metazoa > Chordata > Amphibia > Anura > Hyperoliidae > Hyperolius > Hyperolius riggenbachi. Next base: position 209,968,371 of record NC_090647.1, on the reverse strand, counting down.
AGACTGTCTCCTCTGCGCACAGCTCACACAGACACTGAAACCGGAATACACAATAGGAAAACAAGCAAACCACCTACAAGATAGCAACAATCTCTTCTGTCAGCCAAAAAAAAAAAAAAGCAATGTCAGCTCTGATCTTCCCTGCACCATTCCACAGGACTGAGTATAATGGGTGGAAATACAGGTTTTAACCAGAATAAAATGAATTTACTGCCAATACTACAGATTCATATAAGAAACATAGAAATTAGCTGCGGTGCTATGATACTAAGCACGTCTTCCACCCATGCACAGCTGTGATTAAACGCACAAAAGGGCTCAAAAACAATTCAGTCACTGCTTTATCAATAGTGGGATTGCAATATTGCTTCTACAGAGTAAATAATATCAATTACCTCTAGTAGATTTATGTATGGCTATGCAGTACTATTCCACCACTGGAATCTAAGCACAAGTCTAATCAGATTTGTAAGTCTGTTCAACACAGTTAGCACCAACCCATTGTTACTTTCCTGTAACCCATGGTAACCCGTTCATCTACTGCATCACTGACAACAGTAAACTGCAATTCCAATTTTACTAGGATTTGCTAAACACTGAATAGCTTATAATATTAATAAGCGCAGGCATCTATACCAGACACAATAATGGTAAGTATTAAATGTACAAAAGGAAAAAGAAAAAAGCAATAGCAATTAACAGCTTTCGTTCATAATTGTGCTAATAGGGGTATTGCTTAACTGCAAAAATGAACTGTATTATCCATTTAAGCTCTGTACAGACTAAATGAAAAGATCATCAAGATACCTTTCTGGTAGAGATACTAAATTCCATAACATACCAAACTATAGATAAACGCTACAATGTTAGCAGTAGACCATATTAGCCTACATACAATTACCAGCATAAAATGATGCAAAATGAGGACATCTGTTTTTCCAGGTGCAAGAACAGACTTTCGACAGTGTAAAAATCTGTTAACACGAAAGCAGTTAGCCACAAAAACTCACGTCCAACTCACACTTGTGAAGCGGATTGCTGCTTGTAGTAGATGGAGCAGGAACTTTCAGCACTAACAGGCCTCAGGATGGCACACAGGCACCGCATTGTACTGTGAGCACCAACGCACTATGCAGCTATGGACTATGAGCAGTTTGTTTTGTGTTCAGATAGAAGGCTGGGGCTCCTTTCTCCAGATCTGATGGGAGGATGACATCACCTCCCCAGCATACAGCCAAGCTTGGGGAAGGCAAGTGAGCAAGAGACACAAAGAGTTCACTGCTTTGCTTATCCATGCTCCAGTTACTCCTCAACAAGTAAGTACCATATTAATGCCAAATATCTTCCATGAATGGTATGGAAGACAGACAGAGCTTGACTTAAGTGTTTTATCAACTTTAACACTTTTCCCACAATACAGATATCTTATCTTAGCAATAGCCATAGCAACCACTCCAAATTGCAGCTCAATAGCACAGATACAAGCAATGTACACACATTCACATATATTCCCCCTGGAAATACTGTGGTGGGAACTATCACTGCACTCACTGCTTGCAGCCTGTTCTGGTCTCTGAAGAGGGGTGGGGACAAGCAGTGGGTGCCCTGCTGTGAATACAGAAATACATTGAAGGCTGGTTTTGTGATCCAACATGAATAATTGCTAGCAATAGTGGGGTACACTTGTACCCCGTTTTAGAACAGTCTTACTTGAAAATCTAAGGTGTGTACATACCGTGGGGGAAACACTGGTAGTTTTCCTATACAAAATGTATATACTGCATGCCATGCTGAAACACAAGCAGCGTGCACAGAGCTTGTGGTTTGCAGATATTGGCTCTCACAAGAAAATGATTCTGCTAATCACGTGGGTAAGGTCCCTTTTACACTTAATCAGTTGGTATGCGTTAGTACGGGTTACTGCGCGTTGGTACACGGTTTTTCCATAGCAGTGCATTGGGAAGAAGATTTCAGTTAAAACGTGTTAAGTGTAAAAGGTGCCATAGGAAAACATGGGCATTACTTTGAAAATCAGTTGACCTTTCAGTTATAACAGAGCAACTGATTAAAGGGAAGGTTCAGGGAGGGTGGAGAAAAAATAAAAATCAATTTCCACTTACCTGGGGCTTCCTCCAGCCCGTGGCAGGCAGGAGGTGCCCTCGCCGCCGCTCCGCAGGCTCCCGGTGGTCTCCGGTGGCCGACCCGACCTGGCCAGGCCGGCTGCCAGGTCGGGCTCTTCTGCGCTCCAAGTCCTGGCACTTCTGCGTCCCACGCCGGCGCTCTGACGTCATCGGACGTCTGCCGGGCTGTACTGCGCATGCGCAGAACTACTGCACATGTGCAGTACAGCCCGGCAGACATCTGATGACGTCAGAGCGCCGGCGTGGGACGCAGAAGTGCCAGGACTTGGAGCGCAGAAGAGCCCGACCTGGCAGCCGGCCTGGCCAGGTCGGGTCGGCCACCGGGAGCCTGCGGAGCGGCGGCGAGGGCACCTCCTGCCTGCCACGGGCTGGAGGAAGCCCCAGGTAAGAGGAAATTGATTTTTATTTTTTCTCCACCCTCCCTGAACCTTCCCTTTAAGTGTAAAAGGGCCCTAAAGAGTCTATTTCTTGCAGAGAACTCTCAGGCAGTGAACACACTTGACTGTTTTCGTGCGCGTTTTCTGCACAGAAAAACTGAGAACTCATGTTAATCAATGGGCAAGTACACACTTAAAGAGACTCTGTAACGTCAAAAAGATCCCCTGGGAGGTACTCACCTCGGGTGGGGGAAGCCTCCGGATCCTAATGAGGCTTCCCACGCCGTCCTTTGTCCCACGGGGGTCTCGCTGCAGCCCTCCGAACAGCCGGCGACAGAGCCGACTGTCAGTTCAATATTTACCTTTGCAGGCTCCAGGAGGGGGCGCTGTGGTTGCTTTCCGCTCCGAACTACACGGAAATACCCGATCTCAGTCGGGTCCGCTCTACTGCGCAGGCGCCGGAAATTTGTGCCTGCGCAGTAGAGCAGACCCGACGGCGATCGGGTATTTTCGTGTAGTTCGGAGCCGTCAGCCGTCAGAGCGCCTGCGCAGGAGCCGGGAAGGTAAATAATGACGTCATCTTGTACGGAGGGCTGCAGCGAGACCCCCGTGGGACAGAGGACGGCATGGGAAGCCTCATTAGGATCCGGAGGCTTCCCCCACCCCAGGTGAGTACCCCCCAGGGGATCTTTTGATGTTACAGATCCTCTTTAATATTTTGTTCTCGCGCAGAAAAAAAAACTGACATTCTGCATCATGATTCTGCACATTTTGTCAGTTTTCTCTATCAATTACATCAGCTGCTGTGAAAAAACTTGCGCGTTTTCCTGCTTAGAAACACACGGTGTGCAGAAAAAGTATGCAGGAAAACGCATGCAGAAAACTGAAAAGTGTGTTCCCTGCCTCAGTCAAGCTCCCCAGAGCTACCACAGGATAAGCTATGTGTCCTGGGAAGAGGTGAAGTGCTGCTGATGCTTATCACGACAGATCAGGAGGGCTGGCTCCAACAAAAACAAATTGCCTGTAGAACTCACATTATACTGCTGCTCTCTGGTATCCAGCAAGGGCGTAGCAATGGGGAGAGCAGCCATAGCATTGCTATGGGGCCCCGCGGCAGCCCTACGTCACAGGGGGCCCGCAGCTGAGAGAACTTTTTTTGTTGTTTACTTTTTTTTTTATTCCGCCTGCCGGGACCTCCCTCCCTTCCTTGACCTCGGCGGCATACCCCCCCCCCCCCCCCCACACCTGGGGTCCCCCCCTCCTTTTATCAGCGGCGGGAGGTGCGGCATATACAGGAAGCTCCGGCGGGGTAATCAGCCGCTAGAGGTTCAGCTGCCTCCGGGCTACGCTGTCTCCTCTGTATTGCTGCTCGCACCGCTTCCTGGTTTATTGCGAGCAGCAATACAGAGAGGAGACACCGTAGCCCGGGAGGCGGCTGAACCTCTAGCGGCTGATTACCCGCCGGAGCTTCCTGTATATGCCGCCCTCTCGCCGCTGATGGAAGGAGGGGGGACCCCAGGTGAGGCAGGGGGGGTTAGGAGTCGGGCCCCTACCCCACTAACTACTCTGCTACCTATTCTCCCACCCGGCTACCTAACTGCTCACCCTCCCACCCGGCTACCTAACTGCCCACCCTGCCACCCAGCTACCTAACTGCCTACCCTGTCACCCAGCTTCCTAACTGCCTACCCTGCCACCCAGCTACCTAGCTGCCCACCTGGCTTCCTGCCTACCCTGCCACCCAGCCACCTAACTGCCCACCCAGCCACCTAACTGCCCACCCGGCTACCTAACTGCCCACCCGGCTACCTAACTGCCCACCCTCCCACCCAGCTACCTAACTGCCTACCCAGTGCAGTGCCTGCACCACAAATAGTGTGCCAGCCTGCCCAACCACCCTCCCTCCAGGTAATGTTAGCCCACTTTAGACCTAACTACATATACTGCATTTTGTAGGGAAATCTGGCGAAAATCTGGTTGCATTTTGTGGGGAAATCTGCCAAAAATCTGGTTTCATTTTGTTGGGAAATTTGCCGATAATCTGGTTGCATTTTGTTGGGAAATCTGCCGACAAACTGGTTGCATTTTGTGGGGAAATCTGCCGGCAATCTGGTTGCATATTGTGTGAAAATCTGCCGACAATCTGGTTGCATATTGTGTGGAAATTTGCAGACAATCTGGTTGCATTTTGTTGGGAAATCTGCCGACAATCTGGTTGCATTTTGTGGGGAAATCAGATTTCCCCACAAAATGTTTGGGTGGGAGGTCCGTGGGGGGCAATTTTTTTTGCTATGGGGCCCAGTCATTTCTAGCTACGCCCCTGGTATCCAGACTTTGTACTGAGCGTGACTTGCTTTTGTTATGTGGGCTGCTGCCAGGTAGGGCTTACATTCGGGGGGGGGGGGGGGGGGTTGGGGGGAAGGGACTTATATTTCAAGTATGCTAGGAATTCCTGCTCAGTCTTATTCTCAGGGGATGTCTTACTTTAGGCGAAACATGGTAGCTTTAATCATTCACAAAATAAAAATAAGCAGATAGGGTGGAGTGTAAAGATGCCAGGCAAAGGGCCCCTTTACACTTAAGGCGTCGGTATGTGCTAGTGTGCGTTAGTACGCGTTTTTTTTCTATAGCAGTGCACTGTAAAAAAAAAACGAAGAAAAAAAAACACCTTTCAGTTAAAACACGTATGTGCCACGGGAAAACATGGGCATTACTTTGAAAATCAGTTTTCTTTCAGTTATAACAGAGCAACTGATTAGGTGTAAAGGGCCCAAAGAGCTTCCACCAGCTTGGCAAGGTCCTCCTCACTTCAGCCCGCATGTATTTTTACCTCTAGCACAGAAGCAATTTTCCTGTCAGCGCTCCTTCCATTCATTCGCTATTAACTTAATTACTACTTATCACAACAAAACAATCTATATCTTGTTTTTTCGCCATCAATTAGGCATTCTTTGGGTGGTACATTTTGCTAAGAGTTATTTTAAATGCATTTTAATGGGACCAATAAAAAAATGGAAATAAAATTCACTTCTCAGTTATGGGCCATTATAGTTTTAAAATAAAAACGTGCTACTGTGGATAAAAGCCACACATATACGCTATAGCAGCATAGAAGGTGATATAGCGACTGGGAACGCGGAGAATCACTCGCGTTCCCAGCCTGTATGCGGCTGTCGCCGAACCCGAAAGTACCTGCCGGCGGGGACAGGAGGATCGGAGCGAAGCTGCGAGGTCACCATACAGCTTCAGGGGGCTGAGGGATGCCCTGAGTAAAAATCATTTTTTTTTTGGACTTAAGTATCCCTTTAAGGTAATGAGAACCATCTCCTGAGCATGCACTTTACATTGCAGACATTTGTCTCCTGTCACTACTTACTGGCAAGCAGACCCTGTGTACATTTGTCATCAAAAAGTAACCAAGAACAATGAATGAGGAGATCAGCTTAATCACTGTCAGGTTAAATGCATCTGTCAACTATACACAAGTGCAGACTGAACAAATATGAAAAAACACAGCACACACACAAATATGTCACATTAATGGAGTGGTGCTGATGTTTTTTTTCCAATGTATACATGGGGATATCTCTGTATTAAGGTTTCCATGGTATGGCTTGCAAAACTTAACATTACATAAACCACTGCCCCCCTATTCATGTAGTTATATAGCGCCAACATATTACGCAGCGCTGTACAGAGTATATTGTCTTGTCACTAACTGTCCCTCAGAGGGGCTCACAATCTAGTCCCATGTATGTATCATGTAGTGTATGTATCATAGTCTAGGGCCAATTTTTGGGGAAGCCAATTAACTTATCTGTATGTTTTTGGGATGCGGGAGGAAACCGGAGTGCCCGGGGGAACCCACACAGACTCGGGGAGAACATACAAACTCCTTGCAGATGTTGACCTGGGTGGGATTCGAACCAGGGACCCAGCGCTTGCAAGGCAACAGCGCTAACCACTTTGCCATCCTATGTTGTAAGGCTGCTGTCATAATTAGGATTTTACTGAGCCCCATGGGGTCACCACAGTCCAATAAGAAACTTGTCAGGACTGGCATTTTCACCCTCACTTTAAACAACCTTGTGGCATCATATAGACATATTGCACCTATGCCAGACCACCAGTCCCCTCCTTTCCTGGAACACCTTTATTTCATCTCTTTTCTTCCTTTATTTATCCTTCTCTCCTTTTCTTGTTCTACACAAACTTTTCCCATTTCCAAGGTGGTCAGGATGACATCCACGTACCTCAGAGTAGTTCAGTGAAATTTCACACTTTAAACATAGTGTTGGTGTGGTTCTCAAACTTTTTTTTAATTTATTTCATTTGTATTTTTTGTTGTTTTAATGCTTATTTTTACGTCCAATGATAAAGCTGGGCTCAGGATATTAATTCTATGATCATCTGAGAAGCACAAACCCCAGGCTACAGTGGACTGCATATTTATTCTCTTTGGCTTCTATGTACTATTAGGCAAGGCTAAGTGATAAATTAGTACATTAAATATCTGCACTTTTCTGTACCTCTAAGCTTTTAATGTACATGTTCTGTTAAATTAGAATGTTATTTGTTCATTTTCAATGAAAAAAAAAATATTGAAACAGGAAACACCTGTGTGGCCTCAGTAGTGGTGCAGATTAGATACGTTCAGTGAGAGAAAAATAATTTAGAGGTGATGAAAGATCATGCAAACTCTGCAGGGAAATGTATGCACTACATGGTTACTTCAGGCAGGGAGCACACTTGGTAATGCAAAAGATGAGTGCAGTTTTCAGCATGCAATTTGTTGTGCATTTAAACACATGCACATCATTTCACAACATCTTGTCAATGGAAAAAAATCGCACACTGTGTGCGATGCTATGCTTCAAGTTGCTGCAAGCAGAAAATCCCATTTGACTGAGTAATACCACTGACTTACATTTTTCATAGGCAGAAAAAATGTTAGTGATTAGATAAGTGTGGTCCCAAGTAATTCTGTCACTTTTTTTACACCTAATGAAGGGAACGGAGATGTGCATCTTAAGATAATGAGGTCTGAACTCATCTCAAATTTTTTTGCTAGTATATACACCCTTTTCCATTCCCAGGGCCGAATCAAAAGCCAAATAGAGCCCAGGGGCAAACAACCTGGGGTGATGCATCAGGGCTACCATACTTTTCTCGACAGAAATGGCCCTGGCCTAAAGCCTCACCTGAAATATCTATATTAGTGTACAAGACTTTAGAGATCAAATATGGTTTTATTGAATTATTAGCATTATACTGAATTTTTATTATTTTTAATTAAACCCCAATACCATGAGCCTGGCAACTCACAATTACATTTTTCTAAACACGTTATAATATTTAGATCAGGGGAAAAGGCCTATACCATTGGTAAAAACATAGTTTAGGATTTCATGGTCACTGAATGCAAAAGATGGGTAACCAAAGTGAGCATTCCTCTAATGGCATGTTACTGCTCACATCCACTCTCTCTTTAGTCAAATTAAGCGGGAGAGTGACTGTTGTATCATCCCAGGCCATCATTATATCCAATTAACAAAAGGCTTCAAACGGACTGGGGGACGGTGTGCGGGCAAATGGAGACTGCTAAGATAGAAAATAGGCCCTTTGCGGGTTCTGTGTGCTGTGCAATTATGCAATCAGGACATTTTATTTTGGGCTGTAATTAATGGGACCACTACAGAGCGTGTATACAGACACACATTGTGTTACACTGCCAGTATATATCAGTTAGGCAAGATATGTGTGAACCCTTATTGCTGCCATTTGGTCACCTTAAACTGCATCCTCACTCAGGTAAAGCATTAAAAGGTATTCATGGTCATCATATATATTTATTTATATATTTATATATATATATATTTGATTATTATAAATTCAGCAACATAATCTGCATCTCTTAATATTCTTTACTTATGTTTATCTGTGTTTGCTCTTTTTCTTCTGAAATCTTCTATCTTGACTGTAAAATGGCTTACTACTTTCCCTGCCCATTCCTTCCCTGGCAGATGCTGATGGGGTGCCTACTAACAAGCATAGCTGAATTTCCTGCAGAGGATTCCCATTGGTCCAGACCAAGAGGCAAATGGGAATCAGTGGGAGTGAAGTGAAATAATCCATGCTAGTAAATTCACACAGGATTATTTTAAAAAAAGTTATTTTAAATGCGGTATATATATGTGGTGACTTCTACTTCAAAAGCAACCCTATCCATACTATTATGAACAGTATTGTTGTGACATCAACATGATTTTAAATTGTGTTTGAGCTTTTATAATAAAACTAGTAAAAAGGCCCGCCCGCTAGGTCACAGCCGTTACCCCTGCAATGCGCGCACATACGCGTCCCACTTGCTCGTTCCCCACCACTGTCTGAAGTATATGCACCCAGGGAGCTGCTTACTTGGCAGTTAGAAAAAGCTGTTATTTCCCACAATGCAATGAGAACCTCTGTGAACCACACACAGCAAACTGTCAGATCAGGCCCTGTGTCCTAGCTGCCCTGGCTGCGCACATGCTCAGTACAAAAAAGCCAGGGACACACAACCATTCAGGTGATGAAGCAGGGACACTTGCATTTTATTGTATAGGATGCAGGTGACAAATTTAAATTATGTACTGTATATAGAATAAAAAGATAAACATAAAGAACGTCTACTTTAATCAGATTTCTATAATAGGAAAATCTTGCTCAGGCAATTGATTTGTAGCACGACAGTAAAAGCAAGAATTTGTGAATCAGGATACCATTTATTGGCCAACTTAAAAAAATGGTATCATCCCGAATGAAAAACGTCTTGCTTTTACGGATGGCTAAAACTGTACAACACTCTTCTGCTTCAAATAGTACAACAGCATAAACCATGATAAAGCCAATGTTCACGGGATTATAAATACTCCATTTCTTTACAATGAACCTTACCTGTGCTGCGTGAGGACATTGACAGCTGAAGGGTGATTGGCACAATAAGCAAGATACAAACTCTTCATCTGTGGCATCAGGCTCATAAAACATCCTCCAACTCTCTGTTGTCCTTCTGGCAATCTATGAATAAAATGAATAAAAGAAGACTATATGTATATAAAGTTTAATACCCGTGACATGTAAAGGACTCACAAATAAATAAGGGAGCACACAGAAAACCACAAGGTTTTTAGATCTGCAAGACATCCTATGGTGAAATAGGGATGTTGAGCATCATTATAACCAACACTTAACAGTAATAGCCGTGTAGTGTTATAATAACTAATAGAGTTTTAGTACTCAAGGCCTTTCAAAAGCCAGGAGTCACTGGGCCATTTACAAAGTAATGCACTTGCAAACCGTATATACTCTAGAGTAAGCCGACCCCCCAACTTTTAAGCCCCAAAACAGGAAAACAACATTGACCCAAGTATTAACCCGAGAATAGAATGCAGCACTTACTGAGAACCTCCTAGGGCTCTCTGATCACTAACCCAAAGCTCTGACCCCAGCATCTTCAGCTGAAAAGATATGGTTTGACCACTGGCTCCTTCCTAGATTTCACATGGTGTCATTGCTCTTTGTGCAATGATTAGGCCCATAAAAAAGGCAATATACAAAGTTACAGTACTCATCCCCCCAGTATCCCCGGCATGTGCTGGTGCTTTATGTGCAGCAGCTTGTGACCACCTGCCAATTTACCACAGCAGTACTTGCAGCCATCTTCCCCCACTGTCCCCCGTCAAAATAGTAGGCATAGTCACTGTATGCCATTTGTCTCCGTCCCCACCACCCTGAGTGTCCCCGGCATATGCTTATGTACAGTAATTGGCCAGCAATACTCGCAGCTGTGTGGCCGGCAGTACTCACGAATGCATAGTTATGGTACTATGCGGCTGTTTTCCCCCACTGTCCCCCTCTAAAGTAGTATGCAGTGTTACTATATGTCAGTGTCCCCGGCATCTCCAGAGTCGCGCACAGCGGTGCAATCACTCACCGGTTTTCGCCACCAGGATACATCTTCAGCTTCTCTATCATCTCTTCTCTATGACGTACTTCAGTGGCACTTGTAATGTGAGGCGCCACTAGAGGGCGAGATAGAAATGAGAAGGATAGAGAAGCTGAAGATGTATCCTGGCGGTGAGTGATTGCACCCCTGTGCGTGACTCTGGAGATGCCGGGGACATATAGTAACGCTGCATACTACTATGGAGGGGGACAGTGCGGGAAAACAGCCGCATAGTACCGTAACTATGCATCCGCGAGTACTGCCGGTTAGGACACACAGCTGTGGGTAACAGCCGCCAGTATTGCTGGCCAATTACTGTATGTTAGCACATGCCGGGGACACTCGGGGTGGTGGGGGCGGAGACTGACAATGTACGGTATCTGTGTATACTACTTAGGCGGGGAGCAGTGTGGGAAAACAGCCGAGAGTACTGCTTTGGCAGGGGGACACATGCCGCTGTACATTAGGCTATAACCAGCACATATTGGGGACAAATACAGACTTGTTGCCGCTCCAGCGGGGGAGGCACATGCCGAGGACCTTTTGGGGAGCCACTGATTAAAGCATTGCTCATGTATAAGCCGAGACCCCCCCACATTTGGGCCAATTTTTTGGGGGCAAATAACTCTGCTTATACATGAGTATATATGGTAATTGCCAACATGATCACACATGTGGTACCATTAGCAGCTGTACCTAACACGTAAACTGCTGAGAAATACCGTATACACTACAAACAAACTGTGTACAGATCTTCCAGACATACTAGAAAACAAACAAGCCATTCTCAGACAACCTGTCACATCATGGAAGTCAGAATATTGCTTCAGGGGGTTTGTCAATGTGACTGAAATAGTTCACACAGCAGCCTGGATTTATGTCCTCATAGGCATTTACTTAACTGAATTTCTAATATACAAAACAGATTTCATTTATACTGTCATGGAATCATGGAAGCCTGTGGAGATTTTTCAATACCACTGCCACTAAAATCCATTTAGAACTGACACTCAGCTCTCAGAGCTTCCTATCCTATGTTTCTTGGATGACTATTTTCAGCTGCTGTTACAATTATTGTGTGAATTTCATGGTCCGGACACACATAAAATGATTACACTCATAAGAAAACTCCAGACAATTCGTCAGAAAGGAGCATGCTGGAAAGTGGATCTCCAGATTTTTTTTTCACCTGTGTACAACCCATTACCCCATTAAGCATACCTTCACAGAAACTAAGATTGAACATGCAGTATTCCCTGCACACACATCCAAAGGTACAAAAGCAAATGTAAGCCCACAGACATCCACCACCACTCATGTCTTGAGTAGTAACAGATGTACAACTCTTGGACCGCTCTACTTTTATCTCTCAATCCTTGGCTAGTATCCCCCCCCCCCCCCCTATGACATCACTCCTTTATCCCATCAGTCCCTATCCCCTTCAGCCCTTGGCATTAAGCTCTCAGCTCTGCTAGGTTGACTATTCAGCATCCAAAGCATTATGTAAATATACCTTTTTTAGTCTATTACTTCTTGTATTTTAAATAACAAAAAAAAACAAACGAACAAACAAAAAAAAACAACATAATAATATGGCAATACTTATTGCCATGATGTGACTGGGATTCTACACCTTTCATGGTCACTTGATGGACAGCAGAACTTCAAACTAACATCAGCCAGCAGGATTTGGCATTGCCATCTGGGAGTCAGCAGTTACCGTAGGTTACATCTAGGGATCGTGATGTTCATTTCTTACAGATTTCCAGTGACCCTTGCAAATGACTGATAACCAGCTGACAATGCAGAATCCTGATGAATATCTTGAAACTGTGTTGACCAACAGCAAAATGAGTAGCAGCACAATTCCAATATAGGAAGTGTGGTTATATATTATATATTTTTATATACAACATGTTTGACTCTCCACCGATGACCGGGTAACATCCAGAGAAACTTGCCAGAATCTCCAGAGCTGCATCATTTCACTTGCACACAGTACTCTCTCCCTTTACTGCTGTTAGTACCACGGCAACAAAGCCCTTTCTGGCCTGCTTGGAATACAAAAGTATCATGCTATCCATTCTGTACATTGTACTACCTAAGCCTGCCAATGATTGCTAGTTATAGCCCGCTACAAGGGGCTACTCTGATCTCTATGTGGATATAAACCATGCCTGGATCCTGGTTGCAACCTGATGTCACACTGCAGGATCCTTTGTGTAGGCTCCTTGCTATACTGTTGTTTCTACATCCTTGTCTGAATGTTGCAAGCCCGTTAATTTGGGTTGGAGATGATCATTTTTCCCAAAACTCAACCACATGGAAAAGCACCATCCAGGCCAACAGTACTATGGAATGTGCAGAAGTAGCCAGTAAACTAATAAATCAATAAATCAATAAAATCAGAAAAAAGACCTGGCCATAATTTAGCACAAGTCTCTTTCTGCACTAATATATGAACGTTATTTTTTATGAGACTGGGGGTTTATATACTTATGACCATCCCCCCACCCCCTCCCCTCATATATATATACACAATCATGGACATCATTTTAGGTAGTTCTTGGTTTTAAATGTTTTTATGTGATTCTTGACTTAATGAAGACGTATGGTTTATATTTCATTGGTTTGGTGATGTTTATAGCCAGGTCTTTTTCTGATTTTATGAACTTATTTTTCCATCTGTTGCAGGACTTTGCTACATAGAGCTTGATGTTTGTGTATATTACAATCCTATGACGGGTGATGACGGGTGTGGGTGTGTCCATATTGTTTATAGCGGCGCCCTATGCAGGAAAATACAGGAGATAAATTAACAAACATACATGCACAAGATGTTTTGGAAGCTACAGGGTTAAAGAATCTCCTGTTGCTTGGAGCCAAAGGCTGAAGCAGCTAGGGAGTGATCAGCTAGAGGAGTGACTTCATCCTCAGCAGCACAGGCCAAATGCCAGGATATATTAGTGAAGTGATGTTGGAACTGGGCCTTTGGTGATCACCCAGGACTGTAGTGACGCAATAGAAACTTGTACATTTAAACTTGTACAGCCTCCATATACAGCTCATTTCAGTTGTCCTTTAATTTCATACCCATTTTTGATTTAATGTTGCCCTGAGTGGAGAATACTGTTGTACTGTATAGATGTTAACAGTTTTATAAAATAAACAGGACATTTATTCTTTTCTTACTGAGCAATGGTAATGGTAAAGCCATTTCTTGTAGAGGGGGATCCCATTAACTCATTTTATATCATAATGTCTTGCTGTAAAAAAGTTTACAGTGTTAGAAAAAGGGCTATATTTTCCTAGAAGTTTGAAGTATTTTTTACTCCTCTCCTCTCACAGCTCACAAAAGGCATTAGCACAGCCTCTCCCCTCCCAGCATGCAGGAGAGTCCCCTGAGGCAGACTTGTAAAGCTCATCACCAGAGATGCAGCAGATAGAAAACACACATCGGGCTGTAATACAAATAGCAGTCAGGTGTGAAAATACCACTCCTGGCTGACCGCTTGTTACATTGCAGCATGGTGTGTCTGGCTATTTGCAATGATGAACTTTACAACAAACCATGGTGTGCTTCACACTCATAAAACTATGAAGTAAAATCAGTTAGGCACTTAAAGCGGACCCAAACCAAACATTTTTTTTTTTTTAATTAAAAATATTTAGTTGCACCACTCTAACACATACAAAGATAAATAAACACTCCTTCAAACCAATGAGCATTTCAGTGCATGCTTTTCACCCTTCTCTTTTCATAAACTAGGGTTATACTGGGGGCAGTCATTAGCAATTCCTCCATTGCCGGACACCACCTACTCCACCAGTTTGCCGGATTCTGTCCCGGCAATTTGAAAGGAAGGGAGGGGTTCCTCCAATAAATGTAAAATATTGTATATTTGTCATCATGCAGCTGAAAAAAGGCTGCTATTTATTATTATAATTTAGAAAATAGATTTTATTTCTCAAATCTTGTATTTTTAATTTGGGTCCACTTTAACTCAAACTGGTGAAAGGCATCCTACCAGCAAAAGTAAGAGGTGGGGCTGGAACTTGTTCTCAGTATTTTTTACAGTGCGATGCCACATGTACTGTGCAGCATTCACACTATAAACTTATGCTTGCACTGTGCCCGGATAGATGAAAACTATTGAAAATCTGTGTGCATTGTATGTGGGAGATTCAATCCCTCATCAGATGATTCAGATCAGAGAGATACTGATCTTCTTGCCACATATGGTGGCAATCTAAATGTGTATAGCCAGCTTTAATTGACAGTTCACAGAAATGAATGCACAGCTGCATTACTGAATACAGCCACAAGAGGAGAACTTTGCTTTAAAGCAGAGGTGTCAAACTCAAACACAAAGTGGGCCAAAATTGAAAACCGGGACCAGGTCACAGGCCAACATCACTGTTTAGTGACCACCTCCCTCCCTTATAAAGTTTCCTGGTGTCTAATGGCCCAGCTCCCTCCCCTATACACTTCCCTGATGTTTAGTAGCCCCTTTTACTCTCCTATACAGTTCCCTGGTGTCTACTAGCTCTCCTTCCTGCCCTATACAGTTCCCTAGTCTCTAGTAGTCATATTTCCCCTATACAGTTCCCTGGTGTCTTGTGACCCCCATCCCTTCCCTATACACTTCCCATGTGTCTAATGATTTTCCCCCTTCCTCCCCAATATAGCTTCCATCGTGATCTAGGGCTTCACCTCCAATATAGCTTCAGTGGCAGTCTATAGTGGACAAAAATAATGCAAAGTTGGGTATCCACTTGAGTGTCAAACTGAATGGCTCTAAGGGCCAAACTTGGCCCGCGTGGAGGAGTTTGACATGTACGCTTTAAAGAGACACTGAAGAGAAAAAATTATTATTATATAATGAATTGGTTGTGTAATACGGATAATTACTAGAATTTTAGTAGCAAAGAAAATATTCTAATATTTGTATTTTCAGTTATATAGTGTTTTTTATAACATTGCATCATTCTCTAATATTTGCAGTTTAGACACTACTCAGCAGTCTAAATGGGTTCAAAAGTTCACTAGCCTGCTCTGAAAAATCTTCCCTGCAGAGGGAAAAAAAAGATATATTGTCTTTTAAAGCTTATTATCTCAAGTGTCTGGCAGAGTTTTCTGCCACTTTGAAAGTCGTGGAGCTGAATGGCTAATTTGCATAGATAACAACTGGAGTTTCTTAGCTCTTCCTTTACCGTTTCCACTTGTGCGGTGGGAATCGCCGCGGTAAAAATTTGCATGCGGATGCGAATTTCGCATGCGGTTATATGCGAATTTTCGCATGGATGACGATGTATGCAAATTTAACCATGGCAGTGCCTGTGTGTTTTTCCATTGATTCCATGCGAAATCGTATGCGAATTCGCATGAAAATTTGCATACCAATACCGCATGCGACTTCCCTATTAAATACATTGTATGCGATTCGCATAGCGGTATGCAAATTCTGATGGCTCTGCCGTGCAGATTTTTTCTGCACAGAAAAACGCAAAGGAATCCTGACAAGTGGAAACAGTCCCATCCACTTCTATTGGCTATGCAAATTCGCATGCGGCAAACGCATGCAAATTTGCGATAGTGGAAACGGGCCCTTACTGGAAACAATATTAGACTTGTGTCTCTGCTGCTAATGTTTCTTAGCTGTACTACACATACAAATCATATCAATTTTTTTTCACTTCAGTGTCTCTTTAAAGCAAACCTATGCAAACATTGGGTGGGGGAAGTCTCTGGATTATCAAGAGGCTTCCAGTCGTCCTCAGTCAGACCAATCCAGAGAGGAGACCTCTGAGTGCGACTGCAGTGCAGCCCAGACCCATTCAGGCTCCGGCTGAAAAAGCAGAGCCCGAGCGGGTCCGTGCTACTGCGCTAGCTGTCGACAAGCAATTTTTCAAAGCTCTCAGTGCAGAAACAGGCCGTTGGAGAACGGGGACACCTGTCGATCCTGAGGTTTCCCCCTCTCGAGGCGAGTACCCAGCAGGTAAAAATCAATGCATGCCGTTTATCAGCTCAAAGATGATGAATTTCACCAGGAGAACTAGTTCTTCTAGGACCTTTATCAACTGCAACATGACTAGTGTTCACTGGCTTCAGTGAACAACTATTCCACACTAAAATGTTTTATTTTTTTTTTCAAATTCTTTTATTGAAGCATTAGTGAAGCATATAATAAGAAATGCAATGACAGTGGCTTACACAGAATATCAACTCATGATATAAAGAAACAATTTAACATCAATTGCAGTTAATAGAATGAATACAATACTTAATAGAATGAATACAATTACAAAGAGGGATTTGCCATGCATACGAGTGTAGCATATAAAGCATATCTCGGCAACTTACATTAAATTAACTGTGATTCATCGTATTCTAGTTAGAATTATTTTAAATAGGTAAATCTGACAAGAGTACATATTTTTGTGAAGAAAAAGTAAGCAAACTCATTCAGTTACCTACGGTACAAGAATTATACTCTTCAACTGAAGTGCGCATTTTATACCTGTTAAATAATTGGTTGGGTGCTTAGCGTAGACACTCAAGGTGGCCATACATGGTACAATTTTTTCATCCAATCTTACCATTTCTATGTAATATAAGGGAACTGCCTAAATTATCCTTTCAATATATTCAGTTAATTTACCCTTATACTACATGGAAATGGTAAGATTGGATGAAAAAAATTGTACCATGTATGGCCACCCTAAGATCAATGAAATTGGCTTACTTGGTACATTCTTCCAGTGACTGAACCAACATCTGCTGGAAGGCGCAGATTTCCTCCAGATTCCCCATTAAATATGAAATACTAGTGGGACTTAACCTAAAAGAAGTAAAAAACAAAAACAAAACAAATTAGAATGCGTTTGAATCCTTTACAGATATATTTTTAGCCCAATATACTATTTAAAGAGGCACTGTAGTGACACATAGTAAAATGCAATAAATGATTCAGGACACCAAGTTTTATGGTAATTTTCCTTCAGAAACACTTCCTATATCTACAGTGGCTTGCAAAAGTATTCGGCCCCTTGAAGTTTTCCACATTAATGTCACATTACTGCCACAAACATGAATAAATTTTATTGGTATTCCACGTGAAAGACCAATACAAAGTAGTGTACACGTGAGAAGTGGATCGAAAATCATACATCATTCCAAACATTTTTTAGAAATAAATAACTGCAAAGTGGGGAGTGCATAATTATTCGGTCCCCTGAGTCAATACTTTGTAGAACCACCTTTTGCTGCAATTACAGCTGCCAGTCTTTTAGCATATGTCTCTACCAGCTTTGCACATCTAGAGACAGAAATCCTTGCCCATTCTTGTTTGCAATACTGCTCCAGCTCAGTCAGATTAGATGGACAGCATTTGTGAACAGCAGTTTTCAGATCGTGCCACAGATTTTCGATTGGATTAAGATCTGGACTTTGACTGGGCCATTCTAACACATGGATATGTTTTGTTTTAAACCATTCCATTGTTGCCCTGGCTTTATCTTTAGGGTCGATGTCCTGCTGGAAGGTGAACCTACGCCCTCAAGTCTTTTGCAGACTCCAAGAGGTTTTCTTCCAAGATTGCCCTGTATTTGGCTCCACCCATCTTCCCATCAACTCTGACGAGCTTCCCTGTCCCTGCTGAAGAGAAGCACCCCCAGAGCATGATGCTGCCACCACCATATTTGACAGTGGGGATGGTGTGTTCTGAGTGATGTGCAGTGTTAGTTTCCCGCCACACATAGCGTTTTGTATTTTGGCCAAAAAGTTCCATTTTGGTCTCAACTGACCAGAGCACCTTCTTCCACATGTTTGCCTTGTCCCCCACATGGCTTGTGGCAAACTGCAAACAGGACTTCTTATGCTTTTCTGTTAACAATGGCTTTCTTCTTGCCACTCTTCCATAAAGGCCAACTTTGTGCAGTGCATGACTAATAGTTGTCCTATGGACAGATTCCCCCACCTGAGCTGTAGATCTCTGCAGCTCGTCCAGAGTCACCATGGGCCTCTTGACGGCATTTGTGATCAGCGCTCTTCTTGTTCGGCCTGTGAGTTTAGGTGGATGGCCTTGTCTTGGTAGGTTTACAGTTGTGCCATACTCCTTCCATTTCTGAATGATCGTTTGAACAGTGCTCCGTGGGATGTTCAAGGCTTTGGAAATCTTTTTGTAGCTCAAGTCTGTTTTAAATTTCTCAATAACTTTATCCCTGACCTGTCTGGTGTGTTCTTTGGACTTCATAGTGTTGCAGTTATTTATTTGTAAAAAATGTTTGGAATCATGTATGATTTTCGCTCCACTTCTCACGTGTACACCACTTTGTGTGCGTTTCATGTGGAATTCCAATAAAATTGATTCATGTTTGTGGCAGTAATATGACAAAATGTGGAAAACTTCAAGGGGGCCGAATACTTTTGCAACCCACTGTATATATTGTTGTATATTGGTATGTAGCCCTGCCCTCACAACCATGTTTAGCCTAGGCTCCGTAGCCATGCAGAATTCGCCTCACCCCAGGGAGACAAGGTATAGTTTGTACCAACTCACAGTAACCAAACATTTTGCAGAGCTGCACCTGACAGGACTCTTGTAACCCATCACAAATTTTAGAGAGTGAATGTAGGGTGAGGAAACCTTCACAAAGTTTATACATTAACATTGTAAAAAAAAAAAAAAAAATATACCATATATATATATATACTCGCAAGCAAGCCGAATTTTTGACCCCCAAAAACTGGCCCAAAAGTTGGGGGGTCGGCTTGCTTGCGAATCGCTCTCCACGGCTGCTGTGATTATGAGGCAGAAGCAAGAGAGAGAGCGGTTCCCATAGTAACCGGCGATACACATCGCCGCTACAGGAAGCCGCTCTCTCTCCTGCTTCCTGCCTCATCATCACAGCAGCCGTGGAGAGAGCTGCTGTGAATTAGTTACGAGCGAGCAAGCAGGAGAGGGGAATACAGGAAGCGGCGCCGGCTAAGGTAATAGCAGCGGCGGCCGTGGGGGGAGCACTATCTACCTATTCTGGGCACTATACTAGGCACTATACTAGCTATACTGGGCACTTTACTAGCTATACTGGGACACTACCTACCCATACTGGGCTCTCTACTAGCTATACTGGGGCACTACCTACCCATACTGGGCACTATACTAGCTATACTGGGCACTTTACTAGCTATACTGGGGCACTACCTACCCATACTGGGCACTATACTAGCTATACTGGGCACTATACTAGGTATACTGGGGCACTACCTACCCATACTGGGCTACTAGCTATACTGGGCACTTTACTAGCTATACTGGGCACTTTACTAGCTATACTGGGACACACTGGAGGGAACACATGGCCAGCTTGCGAGTATATACGGTATATAAAAAAAAATCAATGTTATTTTCACTGCAGTTCCTCTTTAAAATATAAAGTATATACTTCCCTGACCTAACCTCTCTGCTACATACCATACTGATCTGAATGGGTTTATTTACTTTACATTGTGAAAAACTAAAGTAGTTTTATTGAAGAATGACAAAGCAAAAAGGTTAAGAAAAAAAATAGATATATACACTTTGTGCTCCACTGCATTTTGCTGTGATTAAAAGGATTTATTATTTTTTTCACAGCACATATAAGAGTAAGACAGTGGCAGGTGCGCGTGCGCGGTACATGCGGGGGAGAAACAGAGACCCTAGAGCCCGTTTTTAAATGGGCTTGGCTCTGCTAGTATTAAATATTCAGCCAATTTACACATGTTAAGAGTCCTTGGGATCCCTGACCAGTATACTGATACACTTAAGACAGCTATTAAAATGGACAACATGAATACTTATATGGCATTGACTCTACCTAGCAACCTCTGGTGTACTGTACACCCTCCAACAACAAAGAACAGGCGTACTTTCCATTACCAAGGCTTACATCACATAAAACAGATTATGTAGTCATAATTTTGCATGTCTTGTATGCTTCATTAACTTTAATGCCATTAAAAAAATGAATGTGCTAAATAAAGGTTACTATGCAGTGTTCTCCCCAGGCTCAAACTGGTGGGCGAGCCGCCCAGGTATGATCAATTACCGCCCGGCTGCTTTCCTGGCTTTCATCTCCCCCCTGCCCGATTGTCAGGGTGCATCGGGCTGGCTAAAAAAACAAAACAAAAAAAAAAGCAGCGCTATTCTGAAGCAAGTCCCTGTACTGCTCCGCTCTGTGCATGAGATCTCGCGCTTCCCGGCGAGCTCGTGCCTTCATTGATTCAGCCTCTTACTGCCGCTGAGCTAATGAAGGCACGAGTTTGCTTTTTTTGCTTGCTTTTTTTCCAAGCCAGCCCGATGCACCCTGACAATCGGGCAGGCGGGTGATGACAGCCAGGAAAGTGCGACTGTGCGAGGCTCAGCCGTCAGTCTGCAGTACTCTGCAGAGGCGCGCGATACAGGCTGCCTCTGCGTGCACGGACACTGACTGTATGCGCGGTTCCGTACGGCGGCTGTCGGCTGAACATTAATGTTATTTCATACATGCATGATATTACTGGCGAGCGGCGTTTGGGGGGATAGTTGCGGGTTGCATGGTATTGCAGACAGTGTGAGGGGTCATATATAATCACTAATCCCACACTCCCCCTAATATCATGCATATGAAATAACTAAAAGAAAAAAAAATACACAAAGAGGGGGGAAAAAAAAGTCTGCTACAAGAACAAGGTTGATTCATCAAAGGATATAGCACGAGCAACAGGAGGTAATCAAATCAATGCAACTTAATTTTGTTTCCCGCACGCTACGTGCGATAGTGGCAGCATAGTGTGCATAACTAAGCGACAACCGCAGCTTACAAAAGCCATGTGGTAGTGATGTATCGCTACTGCGATACTTAACTAGCTCAGCTGCTACCATGGTAAATAACATCACTACCGTGCAGCTTTTGTAAGCAGCAGCTGTTGCTTAGTTATGCACACTACCACTAGTGTGTGTAGCGTGCAGGGAAACAAACTAAGTTGCGCTGATTTATTAGCGCAACCAACAGGAGGTTGCTTGCGCTATTTCCTTTGATGAATCAACCCCAAGGAGTCATATTCAGTGTTCTCCACAGGCTCAATTTTAGTGACTACCTGGCGATCAGTGGCTCGCCTCTTACGCTGTAAGCAGAGTTGCACAGAGAAGCACCAAACCTGCGTTCTCCCCCACCCGGCTACTTTTTCATGCCACCCGGCTGGAAAGAAATTCTGGGGAGAACACTGCTATGATTTAGTTTTTTTTTTTGTTTGTTTTTTTAAATACATGGGCCAGAAACAATATCAACTCAATCTACTGAGTAAGATCAGGGCCGGCTTCCACTAGCCGCTCTACGAGACGTGCGGCGGCACTGCCTGTTGTGCAACTACACAGCCGAATTCCCAGAAGCCGTGCCATGCACAGCTATGGGATTTGCTGCCACTCACGCAGAAAAATGCTGCAATGTCGGCTGAATCGCTATGGCAAGCGATTCGTGATTTGCCTGCGGGGAAACACTGTGGATACGGCCCAATTTATGCACTAGTGGAAAGAAAACGGGCCCTCATACTATCTCCAAAACAGTGTTGGTATAAGAAAACAGTTTCCTAAGAAGAGTAAATCAGTTAGGGTAATACATAACAACAAGAAAATTCTGTATTTAAAGGGGCAGTATTTCGAAAATAGTCCTTTCTAACATCTAACATTACGATTAAAGTTGTTTTATTCACGAGGCAAGCATTC
Organism: Hyperolius riggenbachi; assembly: GCF_040937935.1. Classification (NCBI taxonomy): domain Eukaryota; kingdom Metazoa; phylum Chordata; class Amphibia; order Anura; family Hyperoliidae; genus Hyperolius; species Hyperolius riggenbachi. The sequence goes on along the minus strand of NC_090647.1, from coordinate 209,946,119 downwards.
TTAGAAGGAAAGCGTTACATTTTTACTGCTTTCCTCCTAAGAATGCTTGCCTCGTGAATAAAACAACAACTTTAATCGTAATGTTAGATGCTAGCAGGACACAGCTACAACTCCTGGCTGCTCCGTGCTGCTGCCACAATGCTGCGCAGAGCTGAAAGCTGGTAACCACAGCAACGGACAGCAATAGGTGTCCGTGTCCTTGCCAGCAGATGTGAAGGGGCCTCGGGCAGGCAGCATTAGGATCTGTGAAGTGCGGTGACGTCACGCGGCTCACGAGCTGAAGAACTGCACGAGCGTGCAGTTACAAGGTGGAGGATCCTATTTCTAACGTCTCAAGAGGGAAATATAATGCCACCCCAAACAGCCGATTTAGCTGCCTCCTACAGCATAATGGTATTGTCTAAATCGGCGTCAGTAAATGTTTCTTCTGACGTGGCTCCCTTGCTTCAAATAGGTAATGCCAGTGTACTAATTACATTTGTTCAGCCACTAAACGTGTTTAAAGTATTACTCCACTTGTACATAACTTATATGTAATGAAGTAAAAAGGACTATTTTCGCAATACTGCCCCTTTAAAAAAAATAAAAATATTTTTTGTAATTTTGACACTAGTATTTTTGCTACTAAAATTGACCATTCTGCTGGTTTAAACCTCTTCAGCTCCTATTATGATTTTCCTAAAGCCTATTTTTTGGAAACTAGGCAATGTAAATTTATTTAGCCTCTAACCCTAAACATTTTTTGATCTACATCCCTTAAGGGGCCCAAACACTGGTCAATTTCAGCCATCGATTGATTCTATAGAATCAATTGATCGATCAGAAATTGATTCTATCAAATTCCCCATTCGATCGATTTGTGGACGATTTTGGTCAATTTCGACCGATTTGATCTAACTGACAGAATGGAAAATCTAGGTCGATCTGCTGCTGGCAGCAGATAGATGGCCCATAGATTTGCATTGGATCTAATGGTCCAATAATGCATTTAGATATATTTCCAATAGATTTCATTCTGAAATCTATTGGAAGTCTGTTTCTAGTGTGTGGCACACATCAGATAGATTCCTGTCAGATTGGACTTGACAGGCATCTGCCAGAAATCTATCTGATGGTCAAATCTGCTGCAAATCTATAAGTGTATGACCACCTTTACACTTCCTAGGAAAGGATTTTTTAGAATAAATTGAAATGTGCAACTTCTGTACTCAAGTCAGTGGAGTGCAGGGACACTAATGTATACCAAGTACATATACAGTGGAGGAAATAATTATTTGACCCCTCACTGATTTTGTAAGTTTGTCCAATGACAAAGAAATGAAAAGTCTCAGAACAGTATCATTTCAATGGTAGGTTTATTTTAACAGTGGCAGATAGCACATCAAAAGGAAAATCGAAAAATAACCTTAAATAAAAGAGAGCAACCGATTTGCATTTCATTGAGTGAAATAAGTTTTTGAACCCTCTAACAATAAAAGACTTAATACTTAGTGGAAAAACCCTTGTTTGCAAGCACAGAGGTCAAACGTTTCTTGTAATTGATGACCAAGTTTGCACACATTTTAGGAGGAATGTTGGTCCACTCCTCTTTGCAGATCATCTCTAAACTCCAAAGGTTTCGAGGCTGTCTCTGTGCAACTCTGAGCTTAAGCTCCCTCCATAGGTTTTCTATTGGATTAAGGTCCGGAGACTGACTAGGCCACTCCATGACCTTAATGTGCTTCTTCTTGAGCCACTCCTTTGTTGCCTTTGCTGTATGTTTTGGGTCATTGTCGTGCTGGAACACCCATCCACGACCCATTTTCAGTTTCCTGGCAGAGGGAAGGAGGTTGTCGTTCAGGATTTCACGATACATGGCTCCGTCCATTTTCCCGTTAATGCGATTAAGTTGTCCTGTGCCCTTAGCAGAAAAACACCCCCAAAGCAAAATGTTTCCACCCCCATGCTTGACGGTGGGGACGGTGTTTTCGGGGTCATAGGCAGCATTTTTCTTCCTCCAAACACAGCGAGTTGAGTTAATGCCAAAGAGCTCTATTTTGGTCTCATCAGACCACAGCACCTTCTCCCAGTCACTCACAGAATCATTCAGGTGTTCATTGGCAAACTTCAGACGGGCCTGCACATGTGCCTTCTTGAGCAGGGGGACCTTGTGAGCCCTGCAGGATTTTAATCCATTGCGGTGTAATGTGTTTCCAATGGTTTTCTTGGTGACTGTGGTCCCTGCTAATTTGAGGTCATTCACTAACTCCTCCCGTGTAGTTCTAGGATGCTTTTTCACCTTTCTCAGAACCATTGACACCCCACGAGATGAGATCTTGCGTGGAGCCCCAGAGCGAGGTCGATTGATGGTCATTTTGTGTTCCTTTCATTTACGAACAATCGCACCAACAGTTGTCACCTTCTCTCCCAGCTTCTTGCTAATGGTTTTGTAGCCCATTCCAGCCTTGTGCAGGTCTACAATTTTGTCTCCGACATCCTTGGACAGCTCTTTGGTCTTTCCCATGTTGGAAAGTTTGGAGTCTGCTTGATTGTTTGATTTTGTGGACAGGTGTCTTTTATACAGGTGACTAGTTAAGACAGGTGTCCTTAACCACTTTACCCCCGCGCGTACGCATTTCTCCGTCCCTTTTTCCATCCTTTAACCCCCAGGGACGGAGAAATACGTACTTTCCGCGCTCCCGCCGCTGTCCGCGCTCCCGCTCGTAAACACGCCGCCCGCCGCTAGTAAACACGCTGCCGCCAGCTCGCCCGGAGATCAATGAACGGGAAAATCCATTCTCGTTCGTTGATCTAAGCCCCGCAATGATCCGCTGCCGCTCGGCTGAGCAGCGCGCCCATTGTGAGAAAAAAAAAAAAAAGTTCTCAGTCTCCTACTTCCTGCAAGCGTCCTTCCAGACGCTTGCAGGTCGCATAAACAAAATGTTACTGTGGCCATCTTGTGGCCAAATAGTAAAACTACATCCAAAGCATTTTTCACATAGAAATAAATTAGTTTAACCCACAAAATTAACCCTTTACCTCCCACACTCCCCAATTTTTTTTTCTTGTAATTTAAAAAAAAAAAATTACAATTAAAAAAAAAATACATAAATAGTTACCTTAGGGACTGAACTTTTTAAATATTTATGTCAAGAGGGTATAACACTGTTACTTTATAAACTATGGGCTTGTAATTAGGAATGGACGCAAAACTGAAAAAAATGCACCTTTATTTCCAATTAAAATATTGGCGCCAAACATTGTGATAGGGACATAATTTAAATGGTTTTATAACCGGGACAAAAGGGCAAATACATTTCATGGGTTTTAATTACAGTAGCATGCATTATTTAAAAACTATAAAGGCCAAAAACTGAAAAACAATAATTTTGTTCCCACTGTTTTCCTATTTTCCCATTAAAACACATTTAGAATAAAATAATTCTTGGCATAATGTCCCACCTAAAGAAAGCCTAATTGGTGGCGAAAAAAACAAGATATAGTTCATTTCATTGTGATAAGTAATGATAAAGTTATAGACGAATGAATGGAAGGAGCGCTGAAAGGTGAAAATTGCTCTGGTGGTCAGGGGGTAAAACCCCTCAGTTGGGAAGTGGTTAATGAGGGTGACTAATTGAGTAGAAGTGTCTAACCACTCTGTGGGAGCCAGAACTCTTAGGCTAATTTCACACCAGGACTGTGCGTTAGAGGGGGCGTTAAGGTCGCATAACGTCCCCCTAACTCAACGCCTGGTGGTGCTGGATCTGGACGTCAGAGTGAGCCGCGTTGTGCAGCTCACTCTGGCGTCATTGATGCCGTGATGCGCACTCTTGTGCGCATGCGGCATCACGTGGTCCCGCCGGCCAATCGCCGCACAGAGCGTCTGCTCCAGGAAGTAAACACTGCACGTCATAACGTGCAGTGCATATTAATTAGCCATGTGCCTGGCCGCTCTCCGCTCCTCCCCAACATTACTGAGCATGTGCAAGCAGTCTAACGCGGCTCAGCCGCGTCCAAATTACTGCATGCAGTACGTTGTCTTGTGACGCAGCGTTACAATGTAACGCAACGTCCGCACTGTGAACTGCCCCATTGATTTTTCAGTACTGTGCGGTGGGCTGCGCTACAGGCTGCTCTAACGTGCGCCTGTAACGTCCCACTGTGAAACCAGCCTAAATGGTTGGTAGGGGTTCAAAAACTTATTTCACTCAATGAAATGCAAATCAGTTGCTATCTTTTATTTAAGGTTATTTTTTCGATTTTCCTTTTGATGTGCTATCTGCCACTGTTAAAATAAACCTACCATTGAAATGATACTGTTCTGAGACTTTTCATTTCTTTGTCATTGGACAAACTTACAAAATCAGTGAGGGGTCAAATAATTATTTCCTCCACTGTACATATACTATTGGTCTGCGGTTAGTGAGAAAAACTGATGCCTGCCACTGCTACCCTATTAAAAAAAAAAAATTGGTCAGTTTCCCCACTACTATATTTTAGGCTTCAATAAGTTTAGTCATACACCTGCATGCTAACCTGAATGCAGCTGAGTTAGAACAGTTAGGCGCCTTGCACACTGCATGCGATGCAGATTTTTTATCGGTTTTTAAATCCGATTCAGACTTTTAATCGTTACTGCATGCTAGGTTTTTGACTCAGTTTTTCTGTTGATTGCATTTAGGGAAAATCGGAACTGCAAATCGGAATCGGAAAACGGATTTGCAGTGTGCAGGGAGCCTAAATCTGCACACTCAGTTTAATACTTTTTAAAGAGAATCTGTACTCTGAAATTCTTACAATAAAAAGCATACCATTCTATTCATTATGTGCTCCTGGTCCCCTCTGTGCTGTTTCTGCCATTCTCTGCTGCAAACCTGGCTTGTAATTGCCAGTTTTAGGCAGTGTTTACAAACAAACTAACCAGCTTCTAATAGGCTCAGCTAAGCAGAGTGTGTTAGTCACACAGAGCCTGCAGGGGGTGTGTACAGCTTCTAGCTAATCACAAGCAGCCCTGCACATTCCAGTCTGACTGCCTCAGCCTGACTGTGCCGACTATAGAGAGAAGATTAGATCATATAACAGAGATAACACAGCTACTGTGCAATTAGGAAAAGCTGCAGTAAGCCAGACCACATTAGAAAAGGCATAGGAACTTATAGCATAGAAGAAATAAAGATAAACAATTTGTTACAGAGTCTCTTTAAATAAAAGCGGGGGATAAATAAACCAAGGAAGCAAACAGCATCTTACGAGTCAATCAGCAACTTAAAGAGAATCTGTATTGTTAAAATCGCACAAAAGTAAACATACCAGTGCGTTAGGGGACATCTCCTATTACCCTCTGTCACAATTTCGCCGCTCCTCGCCGCATTCAAAGTGGTTAAAAACAGTTTTAAAAAGTTTGTTTATAAACAAAAAAAATGGCCACCAAAACAGGAAGTAGGTTGATGTACAGTATGTCCACACATAGAAAATACATTCATACACAAGCAGGCTGTATACACCCTTCCTTTTGAATCTCAAAAGATCATTTGTGTGTTTCTTTCCCCCTGCAGCTATCTTCCACTGAAGTGTCAGGCTGTTTCTTACTGCAGAGTGCAGACAGCTCTGCCCATATGTAATTCATCAGTATGTGAAAGCCCAGCCAGCTCAGAAGAGGATTTATCCAGCTTGTAAAAGATAAGAGAGAAGAGAGAAGCTGCCCTAATCTAAATAATACGCAGGCAGTGTGCAGAGAGGGGCCTGGAGGGGGGAGATGCATCACAGAACCACAACACTGAAGAACTTGGCAGCCTTCCAGACACAGGCTGACAAGTCTGACAAGAGAGAGATAAGTTGATTTATTACAGAGATGGTGATAGTAGAAAGTGCTGCAGTAAGCCAGAACACATTAGAATAGCTTTTGGAACTTGTAGGATAAAAAACAGGATGCAATTTTTGTTACGGAGTCTCTTTAAGGCTTGAGGCTGGGTTCACATATGACATAGCTTGAAAAAGGTGCATTTTTTTGCAGGAGCGTGTGAGATTTTGTAATGCGTTTTTCGTGCGTTTTAATGCATTTACCTTTAGGCATACAAGCATGTAAACACTTTACCTAACGCTGTGTGAACAATAAACGATACACGTTTTTTAGTAGACAGAGGTTACAAGATTTAGCTTACTTTTCACTGGTTTGTAAATGGCGAAGGTAATTGGATAATAAATTCTGGATCTCCTTAGAGTACTCATTTTCTGTTTCTAAAATGTTTTGTAGCACCTGCAAAAGCAAGCAGAGTGTGTCTTAACATTCACCAAGTACATACATTTCCAAAGATAAAAAGAAAGGCAGTAACATATAACCTGGTAAGTAAAATAACTGCAATGCAATACACATACAAGTTTATTTGTTAGATTTAAAGTGAATGTACAGCCAAACGTTACACTTTACATTGATAGAAGAGCAGTACCGCCAAATCACATAATTCTGAGAAAAATATCAAATTTTTACAATATTAGCTGATATACAAAATAATAAAGCATGAATAAAACATTGCTCCTGTATTGCTACAGTGGAAAATTAACTAGAAGCTGTGGAGGAGATGTGCATTGCCTCTAAAGAGATGGGTCGACGGACAACATCTTGGTGGAGCGGCTCTCCGGCGGGTGGGGCAAGCAGGGGAACAATATATTTGGCTGTTTCTTTGCTTTGGCTGTGCTTTCAGTGTGCTTGCTGATGGTAGGCGTTTCCTTCCCAGCAATCAGCAAAGCACTAGGAAAGGGGAACCCCATCAGGGTGATCCCACTAAAGCACTTTTAATTTGTATTAAATTAAACAACTTTGTGGGACACCTGTAAACACGCTACGATCTCAGCTGGGAAGGCCTGCACATCCACCTCAGCAGAATCTCGTCTAGCATGTGTACAAGGCTTAAGGGACACCTGAAGTGAGAGGGATATGGAGGCTGCAAATCACTAGGAAGTCAACTGGAAACGGAAATACATCAGAAAACAGGCTTTTGTTTTTTTTCTTTTTACAAAAACGCATATAAAAACACATGCAAAACGCATACAAAACACAATACATTGCATCACCATTGACTTTCATTATATGCGTTTTTGAAAATATGCAACAAAACCAGCGTTTTAAAAAACGCGTATTAAAAATGCATACATATGCATATTTTCATGTGTCCCATTGACTTAACATTATACGCATTAACGCTGCGTTTTGTGCAACGCTATCATTTCAGCTTAGTGTGTTCCCAGCATGAAGAAGCTGTTTTTACACTTTCACTTAGCTGCCAGCTGCAACATAGTATGACCTCTGCAATGAAACTTTCACTTAGCTGCCAGCTGCAACATAGTATGACCTCTGCAATGAAACTTTCACTTAGCTGCCAGCTGCAACATAGTATGACCTCTGCAATGCATACAACACTCTTGGTATTGTCTGGGGACTACCTATCAGGCTGCCTTAAAACAACAACTCTTGTTTAATTAACTGAAAGATGGATTAAATAAAAATTATCCACCAATTTATACTAGTTATTACAATTACTAATTGCCATTTCCCTTGGTTTTCAGTTTGCTTTAAATTATCACACAACCATTTTTTCTGCTCTTGTAAAGATAGTGGGGATGGTTTGGACAAGAGCACCCAATGTAAAGTGCAAAAAAATTGTACATGCAGATCGGGGAAGGGGGGGGGGGGGGGGGAGGAGAAATGATGCTGAAAGGCAGCACACACTATATACAAAGTAGAAGATATAGTCTTCAAACTCCCATTCCTGAATGTGCTCAGCTCAGTGGCTGGACACTGTTGACAGAAAGTCTTGACGTTTTATTCACCGAGTACAGTAAAGTCTGTTCATGTTCGCTGAATGCGTCCATTCATTATAAACTTCACACGGAAGAATGAGGGCATTTTTGTTACATTTTGCAAGTTCATCTGCTGCTGAAGCCCTAATTACTGACCTCCACATAAAATTAGCTCTATTCAGATTTACCGAAGCGCCTGGGAAATATTGCCGAGAGGTAAGTTGGCTATAGAAATAATGCCTGGGCTATCTGGCTACCGAAAAGGCAAACCATATACGGAGGCAAATGCAAAAGCCTCAGTGTAATGGTGTCCATACATGGTACAATTTTTTCATTTCTTCTGATTGGATAATTTTGTTTGATTATTCCGTTAGATGGAATATTACGATTTTTCCAACATGTCTGATCGGATTTTTAACGAAAAAACAGGTTAATCAGTAGTTTTTCTTCATTGAAAAAAGGATTATTATTCATTCAATTCAATCGTTTTGGTCAAACAGGAAAATCTAACGTTTTTATGGTACCGTGGACGGGCACCATAAGATGATTATAAAGTACAGAAAAATACAGTGGAACCTCGGTTTGCGAGCATAATTAGTTCCAGAAACATGCTTGTAATCCAAAGCACTCTTATATCAAAGCAAATTTCCCCATAAGAATGAATGGCAATTCAGATGATTCGTTTTGCAATCCAGAAAGATACAAAAAATTTTTTAATACAAAGTACTGTTTAAAGTAAAAATGGAAAAAAGACTTTCAAAATAACTAACAGAATTGTTGCTATCTGCTGGTTAAAATCAACCTTTTTTGTGTGCAGTTTTAACTGAACTAATCCAATGGCCGTGGCTTTTGCCTCCATTTGAGGATTTCATTGAAATGTAACACTGTAATGTCACTACACTCAGATAAAGTACAATCCTGCAGCGTCAAAGGGAGAAGAACCATTGATCCATTGATTAAGTTGTGATAATGGCTATCATTCATAAAGCATTTCCGCATGCGGAAATGCTTAAAACAGCTGACTTTACCGACCACTTAGCAAAGTCAGCATTCATAAAGCCTCTTTCCGCATGGAAAAATGACACTACCGAGCAGAGTGATAAATCACCGCCTTGTGCGGTGATTATCGGTACAAATGTAGCAAAATGTTCATTCATAAAGATCACCGCAAGCGGTGTGAGGTCGGGAAGTTCCGCTCCCTCTGATGTGGCGATACCAATGTAAATGAATGGAGACACACAGACCTCCCAGGCAGCTGCAGCAGAGCGGAACACGGAGAAATGTATCCACTCGGCAGCTTCCGTGTCTCCGCAAGCCTACCGCCTGCCTACCGCCAGCTTAGCTCGGGGAATCTCCGCACTGCTACCGCACATGGATACATTTTTATGAATGCCCACCCAGAAGTCTAAAAATCCGCCAGCGGTGTTTTCCCGCACTGATTCTCTTTACCGACAGCCTGTTCATGAATGATAGCCAATGTGTCACAAATACTTCTGTGCTTGGATAGCAAGACTGTTGCTTGCTTGTCAAGTCAAAATCTCATAAAAATGTTTGCTGGTCTTGCAAAGGGCTCTTAAACCAAGTTACCTGCAATCAAAGGTTTTACTGTACAAAGAATTCACAGGCTATACATTTAAGTGTGGCTGAACTAAAAACAATACGGAGGCTGCCATCTTTATGTTATGTTTGTAAAAGAAAAAATATAATCTGCTTGGTTGTCATGCTCCAGTAGTGAGAGTCATACCTGCAGCAATCACATAGCCAGTGAGTACTTGTCCTGCATACCTCTTCTGGGTCACTCACTCCATGAGGTATTAGAGGCAAAAGATCAGCTTGGCAGACAGTTAAAGGGAAACTCAAATCAGACCTACTGTATGTGGAGGCTGTTATACTTTTTTTTCTTGAAAATACCAGTATTCTGGCAACCCTGCTGATCTTTCTGGTGTGTCTGAATCACACAATCAAGTCAGACTTCAGTCAGAGCATCTGATCCGCATGGTTGTTCAGGGTCTATGGCTAAATGTATTACAGGCAGCAGATCAGCAGCACAGCCAGGCAATGTGCATTGTTTAAAAGGAAATGATGTAAGCCTTCATATTACTCTCCCCTCAGGTTTTCTTTAATATGGATTCAGCAACTGTCCCTTCCCTATCCCTTTTAGTTTAGGTGTCCATTAACAATAATGAACCACCTCAAGAAGACACATTTGCCTGACGCCTGAGGGAAGGAGAGACTTGCTGCAGCTCTATTATTTGGCTCCCCATTATGCACAAATTAGTAGCAAGAGATCCAATTTTAAGAAATTCCAAGTACTAAAGTATTGTACTGTTAGCCATTAACAGAGGCAGAAAATATATATATGCAAATGATACCTTTTCTAAGCTATTTGAATAGATCATAACTGCAATCTGTGGAGAGAGCTCAGGCATGACAAAGATCTTTTCATTAGGAAATGCAAGGCATTCAGATGAAGCAAATGTCTGCAGTGGCAAGTAGAATAATAGTCATAATTGTTCTGAACAGACCTGAAAAGGGAATCCTTTATCATCAAGGTCACAATGAGCTAACAAAGCTACCTCTGCGCTAACAAATAAGTATACAGCAGAAATACTACAGATTAACAATTCACACATATTTGTGCTATATCAATAAACCAATACACAATCTAAATACCATTGTCTGTTGAATATGAGACTAGGCTACAATAGCTGTGAAAAGTACTGGTTAAAAATACAATTTCACACAAATGAGCCCAAACACAAAACATACATGCAAGTAAACAATATACAAAACATTCAATAGTGATTACATTTTGCAATGATTAAAATCACCTCTGTTGCAACTCCCTTCGGCCAGGTTCTGCTGTGCAGATTACAAGCGCTGTAGCCGCACAGGGAAGCCCCCATGACACTGCAACCAAAATTCTCCCCATTCCCCTTGTGCACTGGGGGAAATGACAAGCAGTAACACAGTGCTTTGCTGTTAAGGGGCAGAATAAACAATCCATGCCAAACAGGCCATTGGCAAGGAAATCGCAGCTAAGACATCCCAATATGCAAGGAGCAGGAAGATTCTCTCAGACACTACACAGTTCTTTCAAATAGGGCTTGAGCAAACAGAAAAACACACGGACACAAACAGCCTTATTGAAGGTAAAGTACAAAGTGCAGTAACGCAGAGCAACAAGATTTCAGCTCAGCAAAATGTAGTGTTTACTTGACATAGATTACCGCACTGCCACAATAAGCGTAAAGGTTATTGTCACAATATTGCACACATCTCTTGTCTAAAGCCCCATCTACACGATACGATTCTTTGTACGATTCGATTACGATTCTATTTACGATCCGATTAAATCCGTCATGTCCGATCGGGATTCGATTCAATTCGATTTGCCATTGCACAACAATGGCACATCAAATTGAATCGAATCCCGATCGTACATCTCAGAGCTAATCGGATCGTAAATAGAATCGTAATCGAATCGTACAAAGAATCGTATCGTGTAGAAGGGGCTTAAGCAAAGTATATGGAGAGAGAGATTCTCACACACACACATACACACAATGGTAAGTTCCAATTTACTACAAGAGGAAGAGAAACAGATACATGTACAATAAACACACTATCATGTACAAAAATAAACTTCATGATTTGAAAGAGGCTGGTATGACGGACACAGACATTTACACATACTACTAAAACATGACCGCATGATTTCCTAAAAGTTACCAGCTAATGCTTATTTCAATCAACGTTTGGAGCTCGCTGGGAGTGTAAGGAATATGGAGCATAACAATACTGAAATGTTCTTGTTTCATTGATTCTCAGCTTTCCATATTGTGAGAATTGTTGGCCCAGAAGGACTATACAGAGCCCAATTAATTTGGCTGCATTATAATTGCAAGTGTCCGACTCAAACAACTGGAGCCAAAACATGACAGTCAAGTAAATAGCATTTTTTTGACATGGTTGCCTTTATATTAGTCTCATGTCAGACTTCCTTTAAGTTACCCAGCACATGACAATGCAGGAAGCAAACATTACTGCAGATTTTTTTGTAAATGTAAAATATTTGCACAATTTGGAAGCCCCTGAATTGGCCATTTTTCAAAGTTTAAGATCGCAATACTAAAAAGTTAAATATTTGCGTGAATAGTTAAGCACACGTGAAGTGAGAAGTGACAGGATATAAAGATAAGTACATATAGCACCAATCCTACTTAGCAATTGACTGTTTTACACATGTTGAGTTTATGTATTTTTGTAATTGCAAAGGTTAATAAATTAGTGCTCCATATCTGAGCAAACAGAAAAGCAAAAAAAGACACCTGCAGGCAGCTCTCCTGAAAAGTAAATCAACGGTTGTGCAAACACTCTTAAAAACAGGTTCAAGAGGTCATTAATTCCGTGCAGGCCTTACATCATACTGACATGGCTATTTACATTTGATGCTTAGAAATTCAGCCCTTAAACTGAAAAAACAAACAAACAAACAAACAATGAGACATCAGAAAAGGTCTACTTATCAATAGTACTACACATGCGGCTGGATAGTGTACTGGTAAGGTACAACCTCTGATATAGGAGACCAGGGTTTGAATCTTAACTCTTCCTATTCAGTAAACCAATACCTATTCAGTAAGGATTCATTGGGCAAGACCTCCTAACACTGTTACTGTCTACCGAGTCTGCTTCCAGTGGCAGCAGCTTTCAAGGGCTTTGAGTATGATAGGAGAAGAGAGCAATACAGATGTTGGCATTTTTATTATTATTATTATTGCAATTATCTCCCAAGTTTACATTTCCTTCAGGATTGCTTTAACTGTAAACCAAAACACTAGGATTTTGTAGGGAACTACAAGGAACCTAAAAGCCCTCTTACTACAGCAGCAAATGTTGCTCTTGGTAACAGCAATGCGCCTAGTTGTATGTTTTCAGCCAGTTACAAACATTTTTCTGCCTGTGCAGTACTATCCTCCTCTGGAGAGAGCGCACTGCGCATGTTCAGACTGGCTGCGACTGGCCAAGGTTAGGGGACCCAGTACCGGCGATAGAGAAGGCTGAGGACGGCAGCGTGGGAGCGATCTGTGGGGGTGGGGCTGGAGGAAGCTCCAGGTATGTATAAAAAACGCTCACTATACTTCGTGTCTGGTACACTTTAACATTACTCCTCATTCCCTTCTGCTTTCACCTGACAGCCATGAATATTACTGATGTACTGGAAAGTGAAACTCGTACTGTAAATGGTACAAGCTCTGCCTCCCTGTATACTATTCAGTAATAGGTACAGATTCTCTGCTTGCCTAGCAGCTGAAGATGATGCAATCCATGATCCTTCAATTATGAAAACATCAACCAGGTGGAGATTAGCATTTAACTTCTTACAGCAAAAGGGTGGGAGAACTTATTTCTCAAAGTTAACTTTTCCTTTAAGACCATAATAAACATAGGTTTGTTGAAATCCACATGATGAGGTTTGCCTCAATAGGAGTAAAAACATTTGTCAATATGAATTGGTCATGCCTGTTCTACACTTGCTAAATGACATCTGGAGGTTGGAAACTGGTATGGGTGGCAGCGATAGATGAGTAATGGTTTCACAGCATCAGGCAGAAAATGCTAGCAGCACCGCAACCTATGTCAGACAAGATTTCTACTGAAAGCTTATCTAAGATCTACTGGTGCAAGACCAGGTAAATGAGCAATATTTAATGGATTTACCACCACCCAATAGTGCATGCAGAGTCTAACCCGCATCTAGAAAATAATTACTCTGAATGGATGGACATCATTTGCACCGATCGCAAATAAACAAACAGCACTTGAAATCTTCACTTCTGTTTTAAATCAGCATTTGGTCAACGTGATGTTGACCAAATGCTGATTTAAAACAGAAGTGAAGATTCCAAGTGCTTTTTGTTTATTTGCGATCGGTGCACATTATGTCCATATACAGTTGCATTTTGAGTTTGAATTTTTTTTTTTTGTGATACACTAAAGCTAGACATACACTATTAGGTGACTAGTGGTAGAAGAGGTATATGATCAACACTTGTGTGATACAGGTGTTGATCATATACCTCTTCTACCACTAGTCACCTAATAGTGTATGTCTAGCTTTAGTGTATCACAAAAAAAAAAAAAATTCAAACTCAAAATGCAACTGTGTAATTGTACCACAAGAGGGCAGCATAGTCATTAGTAATGGAGACTCAATGACCCATTTATGTAGAGCTGTGGGGAGCTTTCCAAAAGGTGTATTCAATCAATCTAAAATACTGTGAGATGAAAGTATATGCATATATTCTTGGAATTTGCAAATATTGCATGCATACACAAATATGAGGTGATGTTTTTAATAAAAAAAAAATTATATGGGTGTTGATAAATAACATTTTACATTAAAAATGCTAGGTATAAAAAAAAATAAAAAATACAATGGGTAGGATTCACAAAGCACTTCTGCCTGTTTTCACCATATCTATGTTACATTTTTAAGCTCCCATTGTCATTTAAGGGCCCGTTTCCACTACAGCGAATCTGCATGAGTTTCCTGCATGCAGATTCGCATAGACAATACAAGTGGATGGGCCTGTTTCCACTTGTCAGGATTTCTGAGCATTTTTCTGTGCAGAAAAAAATCTGCATAGCAGAGCCATCAGAATTCGCATACCGCTATGCGATTCGCATACAATTTAATAGGAAATTTGCATGAGTTTTCGCATAAAACCAATGTGAAAGCACACAGGCACTGACAGGGTTAAATTTGCATACTTACTAACATGCAAAAACGCCAGCGAATTCGCAGAAAAATTTGCATCCGCGTGCGAATTTGTTTTTGCGTTTTCCACGACTAATTTGCACCGGAAACATGCCCTTAGACTTCCTGCCCATATACAGAACTGTGCAACTGTATAGATGTGGGCAGAAAAGGTTATATTTATTATGGCTTCATACAATGCTGACATCCTCCACAATGCTTTACAGGGGACACTGTCCATCACAGGGGCTAACAACCTAATCCTTACCATATTCCAAGGACAATGGGCATGATTCAGAAAGCTTCTTCACCAGTTTTCATCTTACCTAGGTTATTTTTTTAAGTTCTAAAAGAGCTAAAGTATAATATAATTAAGGTAAGAAGAGTAATACTGAAATGAAGTTAATCAGGAACAATTTACGTTGAGTGATTATTTTTCTTGTAAATGTGCTGAAAGGTTATTTTTATAAATTAGGTGAAAAGTCATTTATGAGAAGTTTTGTGAATAGAGCTCAATTTTGGAGTAGCCCAATTAACTTTGCAGCATGTTTTAGGTTATGAAAGGAAATCAGAATACCTGGAGGAAACCTGCACAAAAAACAGGAAGGGTATACCAACTCCATGCAGAAAGAGTCGGAGCATGAAGCCCTTGCGGTAGGTCAGACTGCTAGCCACTAGGCAACCATGCTGTGAAAACATACTTTGAAATCCAGGGGCACTTTAGACACTTTTTGCCAAAAGGCAGAAATTTTCATACAGGACAAAAGAATTACACAGATAAGGATGTACATATTTCAGACAACTGGGCTTCTGAACCGAATTAAATTAAATAAGTCTTGCAGACGTAAGATATACAGTCTGAGGGTTCCATGCATAGGGAAAACAGAAGCTGTAAAAGGCACATTCCTGTGTCTACTACCACATGCAAAGGGAAACAGGGCGACACTTAGCCAGAAGTTTAACAAAAGCAATAAAAACTAGACCAAAACCAAACCTAGAAAAGGCGGCATGCAGGTACAGACAGCCATTCAGCACAATCAAAGGCCATCCCTGAATCTAGCTTAATAATAATCCTATGAACAACACTAATGCCTACACATTAACCTTTCTTAACTCCTCTTACATTAGTCATTGTGCTCTTACAGGCATAAAGCTGGTTTGATTGCAATGAATAACAAGAAGCAATTACATTTTTTGAGTGCTTTGTGAGGATTTCTGCAAAAAGAAAAAAATTATTTAATAGGGGCATGGGCCTATGAGAGTTATGTTTAGTTCTATCCTTTAGAGGCTTTAGAATCCAGACAAGTTTTTCTAGATTTATGGTAAGTATATTATTTAAAGCACACCTGTCAAGTGCAAAAGAGCACAAGGATAGATTTACACTGTGATTGTTGCATAATAACACACGCATCATACAGTATGTGTACTGCAATGGACACTGCACTTATAACACACATTATTTCAAAGCCTGGTCAATATCTATGGCATGTGTACATATTTGTGCATGTTATCCAGAGACGTAGTGTATGCAACGAGTTTGAATAAAATGTTCTATTACAACACAGAGATACAATTGTATGGAGAGTGTGGACAGCGAGTACACATGAAGAATTATTTCATAAAGCAACGGATATCAATGAATGCACCCTAAGGCTTGTACACTTGCTATTAATTTTCAAAGAACATCTGGATCTCTAAACCGGAAGATTATACTGTATTCTCACTAAAGGCTCATCCACACGTCCAACTTTTCCAACTATCATTCAAACTTGTTGGTCGGACGATAAGTTGGGCGTGTCGATGCCTAAATGACCAACTGATAAAAAGTGGTTTGCCCGATCCAACTTGCGATTCAGTTGGGACACTGTCGGGCAAACGACTTTCAAGTCAGTGCGTGTGTACAAATGACTTCCAGCCATTGGTCCAACTAATAGACGTGCAAGCATGTAGTCATTTGATCCAGCCCATGTCCAATCCAGATCCCACATTTAAGAAAACTGCATACGGTACATCCTGTGGTTGGCAAGACCATGAGTTTTCCCATAAAAGCCCACTTAGCTGTCCTGGAAGAGGACAGTATATTCTTTGAATACTACTGTATATTTATTCAGTCTTAACTACAATTTTTTCTGCACCTGAACAGCTCTACATACCCACTTAAGAGCAGTTTCTTCATAAAAAAAAAAAACATTACAAATTAATGTAACTAGGTGCAGTATCCATGCAATATAAACCACAAATACATGTACAATAAAGAGTATGGAAACAAGTTTTTATTGTGCATTATGCCAGACCGTAAGTTTACTACTGTTACTAGTGTATGTCTTGATAAATGAACAATTGATACATTAGGGGAACCTTCGCGAGATTATTTATATATTAATAATAAAAATATATATATATATATATATATATATATATATATATATATATATATATATATATATATATATATATATATATATATATATATATATATATATATATATATATATATATATATATATATATATATATATATATATATATATATATATATATATATATACACACATATATAATATATACACACACACACTAAACCTGGCGCATTCACGTTCCAGGAGCAGCTTGTAGATGTTCTTCCCCAGTGTCCCCCTTTTGTGTCCCCACGTGCGAACCTCTGTGTCCTCCTTTGCCCCCTTATGTCCTCCTCTGGTCCCCCTCTGTGTCCTCTTCTATTCCTCTGTGTGGTACCAGTTTCACATCCTGTTCCCGTGTATTCCCATGTCCCCTCCTACATACCTGTGTATCCCTGTGTCCCCCTCCTGTCCCCCTGTGTAGTCCAACAGGGTGTCCTTTCCCCCCGGTCCCCATGTGTAAAATCAATAAGCAGCAGCGTGGCTCACCTTGCCAGAGATTGCAGTGGTGAGCGCAGATCTATCCTCTCCCACGTGGCTCCCTCTAGTGACAGCTTCTGATGATCGCATCAACAGCAGAAGCCAGTCACTAGGGGAGCCCCGCCGGAGATGAGAGGTATGCGCTCCCCCCTGGAATAGCTGGTGAGGTGAGCCACGCTGCCGCTAACTGATTTTACACACACGGAGCAGAGAAGACATGCGAAAGGGCCGGAGAACCACTCAGGGGGGGCAAGGTAGGGAGACCATGACGTAGCAGCCGGTCGTATCCGTGGGCAACCGTAAGTCAGGGACCGTCCTTGGAAGACGCAGGGACTTTTTCTCCCCTTTTGATGAGAAAAATGGCTTCTTATATTCCGAAAAATACGGTAATGCCCACACTTATTAATTAATCCACTTATGTAGTTGACTGTGAACATTCAGTTCATCTAAATATATGTATAGTCATTAAACATCTAGGTAAATATGATGGAAAGGCACTGTGTGTTGATGATAAATGGTGCCCACGGCACCTCCTGTGTTTAGGGATTATTGTTCCAGTAAAAGTAAACAATACTCTCCAAGAACCTGATTCACTAACCTACAGTAATGCTGGGGATACACGGTACGTTTCTGTACCGTGTATCGACCAGCTGATCCGGCCAGCTGATAATATTCAGCTGGCCCGATCAAGCCGCTCGATCCCCGCCGGCAGACAATGGCAGTGATTCGAGCGGTGATAAGGATGCGCCGGCGGGGACGAGCGGCAATCGATCCGCGCGGACAAGCGGGGGGGGGGGGGGGGGGGGCAAATCGATCCGGCGGCTAATTGGCCGCTGGATCGACCCATGTATGCCCAGCATAAGATTGCCATGCGTAAGCAGATTTTATAATATAAACCCTATAAAAGCAGCCCTCCAAAGGCTTCAGACATGATTTTTTTAAGAACACAAAGGTGCCAGTCGTAAACTGGATATTTGCATCCAAGAGCAAGCTGGAATTCCCTTCTGACAGAAATACATACTGAATCATGTACATATGAACACAAACATTCACTACCATTTCATTCTACACAAACCATTCCAATAAAATAATTTAAAAAACAGTATTTCATGCTCTAAATTGCTAAATAACCATAATGGAATTA
This sequence comes from Hyperolius riggenbachi, assembly GCF_040937935.1. NCBI lineage: Eukaryota > Metazoa > Chordata > Amphibia > Anura > Hyperoliidae > Hyperolius > Hyperolius riggenbachi. The sequence goes on along the minus strand of NC_090647.1, from coordinate 209,927,557 downwards.
CATTTTTCAACATAGAAAAAACACATCACAGACAGATAATGTAATTAATAGTGTGTCTAAAGGCTTGTACATATGCCTGACTAAAGTCAGCTGAGGTGGCCGATGACCAGACGTGTGTGCACAGGCTCATAACACCCGAACTGCGGCCATCCCGGCAGATCAATTCACTAACCACGATTGTCAATGCCATTGTTCACACCGTTCCATTGTTCCTTTGCCACCACGCGTAGCAACACAGCAAATCGTCAGCTACACAGGTGACATGTGCATTCATCAAAGGTGTGTATGTACCTTAAAGCGGTATTAAACTCTGACATAATATTCAAGAAAAATGTGTTTTCCTACTTTTTTTTAACCCATAAAGTTATCATATTTGCTTTTGTGCACAAGTATTATTATTCATTTACAAATTACAAGTTCCCAAAGTACAGTTTATTTGCTATGAAAGCTTCCATTGCATTTTATTCATAGCTATAATATTTATATATAGTTATGTGCCCAGTGTATTTTTCTGAGCTGTCTGCTGATCTGCACACTTAGAAGGCGTTTCACAGCTGCCAGAGAATGTTTACATTCCTCTCTTGCTACAATTAAGTAAACACAAGATAATGTTATCACCCTTCGGGTTTGGATCTCAATGCAGGGAGATTTCTATTGAAAAAGTAACGTGTTTAACTGTTCGAATGCTGTTCTGCAAAAAAATATAATAATAATAATAATAATAATAATGATGATGAGGTAGTATATTGTATGCTGTAAATATTCTTTTAGAGCAAAGAAGAAATGTTGGTTTTCATACCACTTTAAATGGGGAAAAAAGTATTTCAGGAGGGCTTACCACATTGTAATAACTTTTGTTGATTGCAGAGGTCTCAAACCCTTTTGGTGGACTTTTCAGTGTTGTAGACTTGGGCGACACTGGCTTCTCTGTGGAACAAAATGGTATGTTCAGAGAAAATCGATCAGAACTTCTATCGCAGGAAAATAACCAGTGAAAACCAAAAGCAACCTGTCATTTCAATTTACTCTTCTCACAAACTAGTAAGCAATAATTAAAAAAAAAATGAAGAAAACTTCAAAGTTTATTTGAAAGCAATTTTTAACGGCTCGCTCACACAAAAATGACCATCTACAACAATATAGCGACATCCCAATGGATGGGGCACAAAGGGGAACAATGCGCTGGTGCATGATGATCCAGCGCCTGATCTTTCAGTGACGTATTGGGGTGGCTGTACACGGCGCTACACAAATCTGTGTGTACAGGAGCCCCCCTGAAGTCGCCCAGACATTCGGCATGTTGGTTTTTAAGTAACGCCCGAGTGACCTCCGATAGCATTGTTTTTCCACTCATCCCTGTTAGGAAGCTCCATTGTGTATCCCCCAATCATAGCAATGCTAGGATTATACGATACGTTTTTTGCGTTCGATGCGGCACGAGATCTATTAGCCATTCGATTTTCTGCTCGATTCTCTTATCTTCCACTTGTTTTTCTTATTTTTTTCCATTGACTTCTTTAAGAAATCTAGCGGAAACGAATCGAGCAGAACATCAGACATGTCGGAATTTTATCATCGAAGGCATCTATCGGAAAAAACAGACTAGCAATGTCAGTTCCAAAGTGTCGCCCTGCAACAGTAACTGACAGTGTGTACGAGTAAGTTGTGAGATTCACGGCTAAGACTACCACTATCATGCTATGTCCTCTGCAATACTTAGCGTAAATAAACAAGAAAAAACAAAACAAAAAACAACTACATTAAAACACAAGACAAAACAACGGAACAATACAAATCTATAGTTTCCACTACAAGCTATATTATTACAGGCGGGGACAAAGCAGCTTACATTGCAGTTAACTCTGAAGAGCTGTCTATTCTGTGCTGCGACACTCATTGGACAATACAGCCAACATACCATGCCAGATGGAATATAGCTAATAGACTATCTGCTGTCTAATATAATTACAAGGTCATGCCAGATGGTGGTCTTTTAAACAAAAAGCACATCAACCCTCACAAGCGTATAATGAAGAAAAAACACACTGAGAAAATAGGTCACTACACACTGCAAAGCACAGTAATCTATGCATTATAACCTTCAGCTGGGCCACGCAGCATGTTCTCCATGCTTACAGATATTGCCACTAATTAACTATGGAAGTTTACAACAACCATTCAAAAGTACAAATATGCACAATTCTTCAAACATATTACAACCTCTTATTTATAAAAAACTACTGTCTTTTTTTTATCAGCTATCATCATATGGACTATACCATTCAACAGAATTAAAGGCATGTCTGCTTTATGCACTAGAAGATTTGTGAAAACTTCAGTTTAGGTTATTTTAGGTTTCATCTCTAAAGGGCCGACATGTAGCATGGTACAAACATAATACAAATAATTTACATGGATAAACTATAGCAATTCAAATAAGACACTGCTAGGCTCTACGTATTCACATTAAAAAGTTTCACATGCAACACTCATGTGTTTCTGGATCTACTGAGGTGTGCCATTCGTTAAAGCGACCTGAACTCAGAACGTCCTCTCTGCGCTAAAAGATACACGACAGCATACAGTAATAACCTTTAAACAAAAAAACAACTTTTTTTAAAGCTGATACACATCCTAAACATCCTTTTTACTTTCTGATTCATGGAAGCAGACATTGTAAACCCCCTGTGCTTTCAAATGAGCGTATTTACTTATTGTATTTATAAAGTGCCAACATATTACGCAGCGCTGGATATTAGTTTAGGTTACAGACAATATTTAGGGGTGATATACAGCAACACGACAATACAGGAAAACAAGAAAACCCAGATCACGCAGCACAGTAGGAGTACAGGGTAATGCTTAGTCACTGGATGGGAGCATGGAGATTAGGCAAGTTGAGCTCACTCAAATGCATAGCATGGGTGCACAGTAATGGAGGTGCATGATCAGGTAGGACACAAAAGGAGGAGGACCCTGCCCGAAGTCTTACAATCTCGAGGGAGAGGTAGGGACACGAAAGGTAGGGACCAGAGTTCAGCTGCGGGTTTAGAGCACATTTGAGGGGTGGTAGGAAAGAGTGAAAAGGTGAGTTTTGAGGGCCTTCTTGAAGATGTTGAAGGAGGGGGCTGCCCTAATGTGTGGAGGTAGGAAGTTCCATAGTGTTGGTGCAGCTCTTGAGAAGTCCCGGAGGCATGCATGCGACTCGGTGATGCGGGGGGCAGTCAGGCGTAGTTCATTGGAGAAACGGAGTGAGATCGGAAATGTGGGTTGGACAGGTTTTGTGGACAGATTTGCAAGTCAGGCACAGTATCTTGAATCTGATTCTGGACTGGATAGGAAGCCAGTGGAGGGATTCACAGATGGGAGCCGCCGTGGTGGAGCGATGGGAACAGTGGATAATTCTGGCTGCCGCATTCATGATGGACTGCAGCTGGGGTATTCGGGTCATACAGAAGAGTTGCAGTAGTCAAGGTGGAAAATTATGAGGGCATGGATGAGGCGTTTGGTGGTAGCAGAGGTCAGGAAAGGGTGGATCTTGCAGATGTTACGGAGGTGGAAGTTACAGGTCTTTGCGAGGTTTTGGATGTGGGGAGTGAATGAGAGTGCGGAGTCAAGGGTGACACCCAGACAGCGGGCTTGAGAGGTATGGCGAATGGTAGTGTGGTTAACAGTGACATGCACATCTGGGAGGTTCAGGGATGGCCGGGGGTGGGAAGATCATAAATTCCGTTTTGTCTAGATTTAGCTTCAGGAACCTAGCGGACATCCAGGAGGAGATGGCTAATAGGCAGGAGGAGACCTTGTCCTTGGTAGTGTTGGATATGTCAGGGGTGTGGAGGTAGAACTGAGTGTCATCTGTGTACAGATGATAGTTAAAACCCATGGAGGAGATAATCTTGCCAATGGAAGATGTGTATATTGAGAACAGTAGGGGGCCAAGGACTGAGCCTTGGGGGACATCTCTGCCCTGGCAGTCATGTGACATGGGAGAGATCAAATTACGACTTGTGATTAGACACAAATGAGGGGGAATAAAACAGGCTAAACTCTCTAAATACATACTTTCCTTCTGTCCTGTACAGGAGTTCAGGTCCACTTTAAATGAAAGCCAAAGGAATTAATTGTCTATATTTTATTTTGTTTTTGTGCAATCATTTTTTAAACAGGCCTGAAGGAAACCATTGCTGTCTCCAACCTGCCTCTAGGGTCCGTTCTCGCTTGAGCGGGAATCGCATGATTCCCGCTCAAGGCAAACCGCTAGCGTTTTTTTTTTAAAACAATAGCACATGTAACACTATGGCACTGCCGCGTTTGCGGTTAGCGTTAACCGCCAACGTGTTACATGCAGCGGTTTGCCAGCGATTCGCGATTAGTGATTAGCATGCATAGCGCCGCCAATCACGATCGCTCCCAAACCGCTGCAGTGTCCAGTGATTTTTCCGCGTTAAATCGCAGAAAATCACTCCCACAAAGCGCTAGCAGTAATCACTGGCGTTCTGCGGTTTTAAGTGTGGACTGAGCCTTACTCTCTTGCCCAGTCCATCAAAATGCAGGGCAGCAAACATAGACCGCCTTAAATACTCTCTCATAATTGGATTCACCTGTGTACGTAGGTCAGGGGTCGCCGAGCTTACCAAGCCAAATTTGAGTTCCAATAATTATTTCTAAAGGTTTTGGAATGAAATTTATGCACCGGTCTAATTTTATTTAAACAATTATCGCACACTTACTGTAAATTCAATAAACTTCATTTCACTTTTCAAATATCACTGTGTGTGTTTCCTATATGATATATTTAACTGACATTTTTTATCGTAACAACCAACGATTTATACAGGAAAATCATGATGAATATCAAGGTTGCCCAAACTTTCGTATCCCACTATATATGAATGGTTCAGGGGAGCATCAAGTCAGCTGGAGCAGTTTTCCGAGGGGAAATCAGTAGTTAGGTTAGAAAAAAAAATGCTGACTTTTTTTTTTAAGACAAGCTCTATGGAGATATGTTTGCTGTCCTTACTACACAACTGATAATGGGGATGTTAGAACAACATACAATTTGAACAGCATGCATTTCGTCATGGTGCCCCTTATGGCTAGTTTCTCATGTCGTGCTACATGAGAGCCTGGGGCAGGACAAACGCATTCCACCATTGCCCTTGCATTATACCCTACAGCAGGGTGTGCCAACTGGGTAATATGCATAGCTCTGTCCCACTCAACCCAACAATAGGAAGAACTTCAGACATTCATTAACTGTTAATTATGAAAAGGTGGGTATGAAAAGAGCACCACTGTGGGCTGAAGTGTGTAAAACAAAAAAGAAAAAAAAAAAAAAAAAAAAGTACCTTTTCAATCAGTTTCAAGGAGAACAATTAGGTAGGTTTATTAAATTATGCAATATAGCATCAAGTTTGTAGCCACTTTACGATTGTAAAATGGCTACAAGCTTAATTTTCAAAACTAAGTTTAAAATACTGAGTTTTCTGATTGTGATATTAAATGTTGTGCATGCTGTTGTGGATAAGAAAATTGACTGTCTTCCTGCTGTATGACAATATGCTCAGTGCAGAGAGATAGGGGAACAACACACTGTAGTTAATGCCACAAGGAGTCACTAAAAAGAAAAGAAAAAAAAAAAGAAAAAGTTGTTATTACCCTTACCAGCAATGGAATTTCCATGAAGTCCTCCATAACAGGGGATGGAGAGATTACTCCTCCCACCTGGAAAGGACATGAAGCGCAGCAGAGATTAAAAAGCTCCCTCCCTCACACATACCTCAGTGAATTTCTCATTACCTTGTATATGTGTAACATTATGTTATTTTAACCACTTAACAACTCTGGGCGGATTCCTAGGCCAGTCAGAGGACTTCCTGGAAATCCCATTACTGGTAAGGGTTATTATGAAGTTCTATTTGTCCTCCATTACAGGGAATGGAGAGAATTTCAGAGTATTCCCTCCTCAGGGAGGGACCACAGCAGACAATACCCTTCTCATGAATGCCATATCTTGATTTGACTAGACATCCAAGCAATAGTGCTCGATAAAGGTATTGTAGGAGGTCCATGTGGCTGCTCTAGGTAATTGTTAAATATTCTGTAGTAGTTAAACCTGAACTAGTATAGACCTAGTTTAGGTTTACCTACTACAGTAATTATTTGTCTTAACCAATTATTTAAAGTAGGTTAAGTAAAATTATAGACATCCCTCCTATCCTGAAAGGGACAGGAAAAACTTAGAGGTATGAGTGAGAGAGGAAACTTTTGAATCTCTACTGCACTTCCTGTACCTTTCAGGTGGGAGGGGCAATTACTTCGTCCCCTGTCATGGAGGACAAATGGAAAGGGGGGGGGGGTCATTAGTGCAAATCCTAAGTAAAAGGGTCGATTGAGGCACATTGTGTTACAAGCAAGGGAGAACAGTTCTGTATGTTGAAAAATCAGACAGTGAGAGAGGAAAAGTGGCATGCTGGCACTTGCAGTTCTACGGGTCCAGAAATATTAGTGCTGCGGAGTAAGATACTTAGGAGTATTTTAACCTCCTTGGCGGTAATCCCGAGCTGAGCTCGGGGTATGCCGCCGGAGGTCGCCGCTCAGGCCCTGCTGGGCCGATTTTGATTCTGTAAAAAGCAGCACACGCAGCCGGCACTTTGCCAGCCGCGTGTGCTGCCCGATCGCCGCCGCTCCGCGGCGATTCGCCGCGTGCAGCGGCGAAGGAGGGTCCCCCCAGCCGCCCGAGCCCAGCACAGCCGGAACAAACAGTTCCGGCCGGCGCTAGGGGCTGGATCGGGCGGCTCTGACGTCAGGACGTCGACTGACGTCCATGACGTCACTCCGCTCGTCGCCATGGCGACGAGGAAAGCGAAACAAGATAGGCCGCTCATTGCGGCCTATCTTGTTACTTTCGATTGCCGGAGGCGATCGAAAGTACGCTTCCGGAGCGCCCTCTAGTGGGCTTTCATGCAGCCAACTTTCAGTTGGCTGCATGAAATACTTTTTTTTTTAATTTAAAAAAAACCCTCCCGCAGCCTCCCTGGCAAAATAATTAAACCGCCAGGGAGGTTAAAGGAATTGATAGAAAAAAAAGGGATGTAAGTAAACATAGAAAGAACTATGGGCACAAAAATGCAAAGCAGCATGCATTATGTACTACAAGTGTATCTTGAAATAATTGGGGTAGTACGTATGGTTCATCTTGCATGAAAAGAAACGTATGGTAATTTGGGAGCTGTATATAGCCATTATTTATTTTATAAATAATGGCTAAGTGTCGGAAATCTGTGAGCCGATATTCCAATCACCTTCTAACCTTCCCTACCCGCTAACACTAATCCTTCTCCCCACCAAAACCTAACACTAGCGTTTCCTATACCTACACCTAACCCCATACCTGAGTGCAGAAGCCAATAACACTCAGTGGCAAATGATAACGGTAGTCAGCTATACATACAGCCAATACCAATACTCCGCCGTCCCACCACCACAACACAATAGCCAGAGCTTGATTATATAATAGCTAACACTTGCGCCAACGGTCTCCACATTAGCCCTCTAGACTGGATTTGCGCTATGACAGACTATCATTTTGACAGGGTCTATTGCCAGGTCCAAATGAATTTTTAACCATATGTATCCCCCAAATCGTATTAGCCAAGTTTGCAAAGTTCAATTTCAGCTTCCACCATTTCCTATTCCTGCAGATCACTAAAATATTATATCCAGAAGAGACAAAATGATCTCTTTTTCTGATCTAAACTAAAATCACTTTCATAAACACATTAATTCTCACATAATGCCTACGGCCATTAAATACAAAATACCACAGTAATGATATAAGAGTTCCACCTACCGGAGGACTTGATTTCTCTGACATAGTTGCTTGGAAACCATCCTGTTTTGCCACTGTGTGTTCCCTCCCACCAGCCGCCCTCTTCCAGCCTTGTTACATGGATTATGTCTCCTTTACAAAATGACAGCTCATCTTCATTAGTCTGTTGAAAATTAAACTTTGCCCTCACCATCATGTGATGGTTGCTGTTATCGGTCATATCCTAGAAAACAAAATCAGCACGCAAATCAAATTGTACTACCTAACACAACATTATAGTTGGCATGAAAAAAGGACAACCTAGTGTTTATGATATCATGCACTAAACATAGCAAATTATAACAGCAATAACTGCAAGTAGCATCAAAACCAACACACAACATCTATTTTCTGAATAACTTCCATTTGTCATGTTTCTGCATGTATGTTCAAAACTTGCATCTATGTGATGAGCTAATTACCTAGAAAAGTAGGGATTTGAGTATTTTAGCAAGAACTGCAACGACATCCACGTTGCTCCTAGCCAACTACTGCATTTGCCTAGCACGGCTTAAAGCCCTGGTTTAGAGTTTTTATGCATAATTTGCATTCATTAACCATGCAAAAAGTTTTTGTATATTGCATACCTGTATTTTTTGCAATATATTGAAAATACCTGGCTGACTAGATCTTATAGCTACATTTAGTGTCAAGAGGACAGTGTAGTTTTACTGGACCTGTCAGAACAGACCATTTAACCTCCCATCTACTTTCTCACTGGGCTAGTGAGAGATCAACTCTCTCTGGCCAGCACTACAACTCTGCAGAGTCTCGTAAGCGGCACAAAAGATGGAGTTGATGAAGGAGAGGAGGGAAGAGGAAGGAGGTGGGAGGATCTGCTGAGCTGCAGTTCAGGTTAGCTAAGGGTTCATTCTGCTGAATGAAAAGAGATGAGAGGGAGGGCAGGGGTGGGCCTGTGCTCAGTACCATTGATGGGCAAGACCAACTATCATATCAGGACCATGCTTTTAAGCCCAATCTACAGGATACAATTCTTTGTGCGATTCTATTAGGATTCTATTTACGATCCGATTAAATCCAGCATGTCCGATCGGGATTCGATTACATTCAATTCCTAATATGTGCAGATATAATGACAATAGCAAGACTAGTATGTAATAGTGTCTCTTAAAGGAAACCCAAGGTGAAAGGGATACGGAGGCTGCCATGTTTAATTTCTTTCAAACAATACCAATTGCCTGGCAGTCGTCCTGATCCTACGTCTCTAATAACTTTAGCCATACACTCTGAACAAGCATGCAGCAATTCACGTGCTCTGATTTCGGATTTACTGGATTAGCCATAGGCTTGTTCCAGGGTTTTGACACAGACACTGCTTATGCCAGAAGATCACCAGAGCTGCCAGGCAACTGGCATTGTTTACAAGGAAATATGGCAACATCCATATCCTCCTCACCTCGGGTTCCCTTTAACAATCAAGGCCATAAGTGCTGGTACAGTCACACTCTACATTAGCAGCAGCTCACTGTGGGAGGTCCTGTTTACTATAAATTTCAACAAGTGAGAATAATTATCTATGAAATCCAGCAACTTCTAAAAGTATGACACATTATATGAGACAAAGGCTCCAGTCGCATGGAGGCGAGACCAATCTTAGTCAGTATGCGTTTTATTTTAAGGTTTTAATAGCCAATTGGTTTTTATCACGTACCTTTTTGATATGTGGTATATTTAACAATTACTCTTACCCTGTTAAAGTCCCTAAACACTAGGAAATATTAATTTTTCACTTGCTGTATTGAAATGCTGGGGAACTGATACAACCATGTGTGTATATATTTAAATGTTTGTACACTTTCCATAGGTTTTATATCTATAACAGGGTCACTTGACTGACTTTTCCCTGGGGAATTTCTCTTGAACAGCTGCATCAAATATGAAAATTCAGGGAGTAACAGCTTCGTCGCTTTTCGCCTTTACTTACAACAAAATTAATCTAGTAAGCAAGTTAAACCAGACCTTTAAATGCCCCCTGTAGTCAAAAGAATATGAAGGATATGAAGGCTGGCATATTTTTTCTCCCTTTTAAACAATGATAATAGCCTGGTTGTTCTGCAGATTCGGATACTTTAATTTACTAACGAAATGCAACTTTATTAATACAATTAATAATGATAATAACCACCATACACAGCTCAATAATGAGTTGATGTGCCTATCCAATTGATCGCTCTCCGACAGTATTGACCAATATAATCCAATTCTGATCAATCTATTTTAGGTCAAAATCAATTGAAATTCATTAGAGTGGACATTTTGGGATCAATCTTCCAGGGATTGAATGGGAGCATTGATGTGTATGGGTACCTTTACGATAAGTGTGCAGACCAAGTGCTCAAGCGTATGCTTGAAAGTGGAAACCTAGCCTTATTGAAAGCACAAATTCAGAACTATGGAGCGCAAAATTATCAATTTAAAATAAGTGGTCTGTATGTACCCACTACATGTAGTTATGAAGCACAGAACAAACAAACAAAAATAAAACTTAAAGTGGACCTGAACGCTTGCACACGACAGAAGAAAAAAAACTTAGAGAAATGCACTTAGAGAGGAAGTTCTAATAAGTTCAGGTCCGCTCTAAGGAGTGATATCAAGTAATTCATTTTTGCGACTGATGTTGTATCCTTTAGCTATTACAACTGGGCCACTAAGACATTTACCATAACATCCATTTGATTTGCAACTCCCATACAACTTTCCACTCAGAAATGGCATAGAAATAAAATCGGTTTTGAATCATTCTTCAGGGCCCGTTTCCACTTGTGCAGTGCGAATTCGGCACGGAAAACGCAAAAGCAAATTCGCATGTGAATTTGCACGAGTTTGTAAGCGAATTTTACAGCGATTTCACCTACATTTTTGCATAGTTTTGAATGTATGCAAATTTAACCATGTCAGTGCCTGTGTGCTTTTACATTGATTTTTAGCGAAAACGTACGCAAATTCGCATGGAAAATTCGCATAGCAAAACCACATGCGAATTTCCGATTAACCACTTGAGGAGCACAGTGGTAAACCCCCTAAAGACCAGGCTGTTTTTTCATAATTGGCCAATGCAGCTTTAAGGCCAAGCTGCAGGGCTGCACAACACAGCACACAAGTGATTCCCCCGCCCCCTTTTTCTCCCCACCAACAGAGCTCTCTGTTGGTGGGGTCTGATCGCACCCTTGTGTTTATTTTTATAAATATTTATGTTCATATTTTTTTTTTTTAAAGAGACTTTTTATTCAGTGTATTCATATAAAACACAACACATAAAACATGAAGAAAAAACTTCCAGACAGGAAAAATATAAAAGGCAGATCCACTGGCATCACATACATATTGTTGTATAGTCTTGTGAAACAGTCTTACAATATATAAAGATGATTATGCAAAAAGGTTCTGAAGTATCGTGGGCATTACCCAAGAGAGAGATTTATGTTCATATTTTTTAAAATATTTTTTACTATGTCTGTTTTTTTTCCCCCTCCAATCCCCTCCCTCCCCCCAACCGGCCAATCACGCGATCGGCTGTCATAGGCTTCTGCCTATGAGAGCCGATCGCTCTCTTGTCCCCCAGGGGGACAGCCGTGTCACATGGCTGTCCTCAGTACAGCACTGCTGCTGATCACAGCGCTGTACTGTGTAAATAGACGGCGATCACGCCGCTCAGAGACTGAAGATGGGGCATAGCACCGCCCCCGAGAATAAGATGCACAATCTCCTTCAGTAGCCGTCTCCAGGTCATTACACCAATTGGCGTTAGGTGGTCCTGGGGCTGCCGCCGTGGCCACGCCCATTGGCGTGGAGCGGTCTTAGAGTAGTTAAATACATTGTATGCGAATCGCACACCGCATTGCAGAGTGCAAATTCTGATGGCTCTGCCGTGCAGATTTTTTCTGCACAGAAAAACGCAAAGAAATCCTGACAAGTGGAAAAAGCCCCATCCACTTGAATTGCCTATGTGAATTTGCATGCAGAAAACGCTACGATAGTGGAAACGGGCCATTATATATGCAGAAAATGTAACAAAGCTGGTGAAGATTTCCAAACTTTACACTGTCAGCTGTTCAAGACTGCAGGCACAGGAGCCAAAATGACACAAATCTCATCAGTGAGAAACATCATGATTTGCAAAAGAGAAGTGCCAGTTTCTGTCATGAACACAGAGCTGCACACAACACTTCCTTAATTTTATGGAGCTGAAGTTTCCTGTAAAGGTAGCCATACACTGGTCGATTTGCCATCAGATCCGACCAACAGATAGATCCCTCTCTGATCGAATCTGATCAGAGATGGATCATATGGCTGCCTTTACTGCAAACAGATTGTGAATCGATTTCAGCATGAAACCGATCACAATCTGTAAAGCTGCAGCTGACACTGCTGCCCCCCCCGCATACATTACCTGAAGTTTAAACAGTAGAGGGCGCTCTACTGTTTAAACTTCCTGCTGGGACAGGAAGTTCAGTAAAGCTGGAGGAGCTGAGCACGGAGAAGGGACAGCGGAGACCAGAGGACATGTGCCGGCCAGAGCAGGTAATGTATTGCCGCTAGCGTCAGTCGTCGGGAATTCGAACGCTCTTATCGACGCACTCCCGACCCGCCGGCGATCGAGCGAAATCTTCCGCACGGACGGATCGACGGGAACGATTGATTTCGGACGGAAATCAATTGTTCTGTCAGTGTTTTCGCAATGATTTCACAGCAGATTCGATCACAGTGATCGAATCTGTTGTATATCGGCGGGAAAATCGTTAGGTGTATGGACCCCTTTAGAACACTGACCAAGTGAACTATTAGAAACACTAGAACAGTAGAATCAATTTGTATTCTGTGTACTAGCCCTAAATAGAAACTCAGCACTTTCACAGTCTACAACTGTAGGGTGCAAGGTACAGTATTACGGTACAGCATTTATAATAAAATAACCAGAAAATGAACTGAATTTCAATATTTATTATAGTACTCTATAAAAAAAAAAGCCATTGTGTATATTTGTGTTACTGGAAAAATACTCACCAGGCTTCGATATTGGCCCTGCAATAATTTTGATGAGCGGCTTAGTATAGACTGCGACCCAAGCGAATCAAAAGACTTTATCCTATGTGAAGATGGACGGGCACACACAGAATCACTTCCCAGGCCAATATCTAGAAGACACAAAACGTCACAGGTTAGATTACAAGTGAAACTTGGATATCTTTCTAGCAAAGATCTTCAGACACAAGACGACAGTATAATTTCTGCGGGTGCTTGAAGAACGAGTTGACTATTTAGGGGTAAGGCCCCTTCCCCATTGCAATGCACGGCACTTGTATTACCATTTTCATGCATAATCATTCAGGGATAAGGCCCCTTCACCACATTCTCACTGCTGGAAAGGCACTTGTGTTGCAATATTTGCCGATGCGGTTGTGAATTCCATTCATAATAATGAATGGAAATCGCTGTACATTTGCAGAAATTCGTTGGCAACTATGCATTGTGATTATGCAGTGATCATAACACATGAATGGGGCCATCAGACAGTGCAGTCTATGCACTTCTGACTACCCTGTGCAACGCATAGCAGAAAACGGGAATATGGGGAAGAGGCCTAAGAAAAATGTATTGAGGAGATTAGGAAACCTGTTCCTGTCACCACTGATACCCATTTCTCTCCCCTTGTATACTCAAAGGGTCCTTTCACATTGAATCAGTTGCATTCCACTGCAACAGACAATATAATTGCAACGTGATGCAATAATATTCCTATGGTACGTTCGCATTGGGTGCGGTGAGTCCCATTGAACTAACGCACGGCATACCAGTTAAAGTGTACAGTTACAGCATCGGTGAAGCATACTTTCAGTTTACTGTATGGTCGCACTGCACATCTAGCACACAATGTGACTTTTCAGCACTGTTGCGATTGCAACACATTGTACACAGAAAGGATGCCAAGTCTGCATATAAACTAACAAACAGTCCTGCAAAGCTCGAGATACATTTCTCTTGTGGCTGTCCAACTTTTCCTCTACATACACACACTACAGAAGGGAATCAAAACAATCTTTTTTTTTTTTTTTTTTTTTTTTTTTTTACTTTACATATATTCTACCACTAAAGACAGATTGACAATTTCAGCTCTGTGTTTCATGTCTAAGGGCTCAGCCACACTATTAAGTGCTTTTCTGAGCGCTTGTGATTGATTAGCACTCTGAGCACTTTAAAAAAAAAAAAAAAAAAAAAATCACTCCTATTAACTTTCATTAAAATCACGTAAAAATTGCAGCAATTTTTCGCTTACACGATCGCTGCGATTTTTACTGCGATTTTAATGAAAGTGAATGGGAGTGGTTTTTAAAAAGCACTCAGAAAGCGCTAAACAATCACAAAGCGCTCAGAAAAGCGCTTATAGTGTGGCTGAGCCCTAATTGATTGTAAATGCAATCTGATAAATTGGAAAGAAAATTTTCTACATGTCAATTGTGCGGTTGTGAACTGGGTAGCATAAAAGCATGCGGGGTAGAAATGTGTTTAACTGAAATTGAATTGGTATAAAACTCTGAAATAATACTGACCTTTGTAGTAGGACTCTATTATTATTATTAATTGTATTTATAAAGTGCCAACATATTACACAGCTCTGCACAATAGATAAATGGGTTAACATACAAGTTAGGACATACAGGAAACTTACAACAAAAACAAGATCATGCAAATGATTTACTAACAGTACAGTGTCATAGGTCAAAATAGAGAGACTGTTCTAGTCCACAAGAGGGGTGATTGACAGTAAGATTGCATAATTAAGCTGGAAACAATAGGGAGGATGGCCCTGCAAGAGGCATACAATCTAAAGGCGGCCATACACTGGCCGATTTGCCATCAGATTCGACCAACAGATAGATCCCTCTCTGATTGAATCTGATCAGAGAGGGATCGTATGGCCACCTTATTACTGCAAACAGATTGTGAATCGATTTCAGCCTGCAACCGATCACAATCTGTGGAGCTGCCGCCCCCCCACCTCCCCCCTGCATACATTACCTGTTCCGGCCGGCACGAGTCCCCGCTGTCTTTTTCTCCGCTCCGGCTACTGAACTTCCTGTCCAGGGGAAGTTTAAACAGTAGAGGGCGCTCTACTGTTTAAACTTCCTGCCGGGACAGGAAGTTCTGTGTAGCTCTGGAGCCCGAAGCGGAGAAGACGACCAGGGGACTCGCGCCGGCTGGAGCAGGTAATGTATTACCGCTGTATTGCGTCGGTCGTCGGGCATTCGAACGCCGCTAACGACACACTCCCAACCCACCGGCAACAGAGAAATATCTTCCGCACGGGTCGATGGGAATCGACGGGAATGATCGATTTCGGACGGAAATCGATCGTTCTGTCAGCGGTGTGCGCGGCGATTTCACAGCTGTTTCCATCACTGTGATCGAAACGGCTGTATACCGGCGGGAAAATCGTTAGGTGTATGGGACCTTTAAAGGGTAGAGGTGGAGAGAATAGGTGCATTTGTTGATAGGGTGTCCAACAGAATGTGTTATGGTGCTGGTATAGGGGGGTTATGATGCTGGTATAGGGTGTATACAATCAAATAATGGTTTTTAAAAGAATGTTTAACCAACAGGATCAAAATCAACTCACACCAGCAAGCCCGATGAAGCTCAACATTCTCCAATCCAAAATCAACCAAACTGACTGGGAGGTAGTTGGATGTGTGACCCCCACCTGAACTTTAGACCTAGATGATGATATTGGGGATATCGTCTAGGCTGATGTTTCTTATGCCGTCTCCACCATATTCAAAAGCAGCATAAAATCTGCAGCTCCTCGCCACCTTTCCATCCCCACAGAAAATAGCATGCAGGTCTCAGCAAATGCATGGGGTTTTTTGGTTTTGTTTACACCCCAGCGCAAATTACACCAAATGTAAATGTTTAAAAGGGACTCTGAGCACCTCTCATGGATATGCCTTTAGGCTGGTTTCACAGTGGGACGTAAAGTCCCACTTTACAGCAGCCAGTAACGCAGCCTAACTCACAGCACTGTAAAATCAATCTGTTCACAGTGCCCACGTTGCGTTACATAGTAACGCAGCATGTTTAAACAAAGTGCTGCATGCTGTACGTTATACTTGGCTAAGCAGCGTTAGACTGCTTGCACATGCTCAGTAATGTTGGAGGAGGTGGTCTCCCCTCCTCCTCCGCGGCCAGCCACATGGCTAATAAATATTCACTGCACTGTGGTGACTCGTGGTGAGACTCGTAGTGTTGTCCGGATCATGAATGAATCGTTCATTTGATCCGGATCTTTTTTGTGAATTGAATCATCCGGATTATCACAATGAAAGATTCGGTTCACAGTGGATGTCTGTCTGGAAGAAACAGCAACATACAGAATGTACAGTGCAGGGAAAGTCATATCCTGCTAGTCATTTCACCCAGTCTGCTTTCCTAGTAAAATGATTCAAATGATTCGGTTCAAAGATCCGGATCTTTTCAATGATCCAATTCAAATGATCCGAATCCTTAAAAAGATCCGGACTTCCCATCACTAACCTGGAGCGGCTGCTTTGAGAGCCGCATAACGCGGCTCAGTCTGACGTCCAACTTCAACACCACCATACATTGCGTTAGGGGCACGTTATGCGACCATAACGTCCCCTAAAACGCAACATCTTGGTGGGAAAGTAGCCTTAAAGAGACTCCGACCAGTACTGCAAAGTACTTAAAGATGCATACCTTTCTGTAGCTTGTGCTCTCTTTCATTTGATGCCTGAATCACCGTTCAACACCAAATAGTTGTCGTTCGATTTCAATTTAAAAATCGTGGCTGACATCTTGGCTATGTAATAACTTCTGGGTCACCCCTGTCTGTTCTGTTAGAGAAGTGCATCACTGAAAGAGAACCCGAGGTGGGTTTGAAGATTATTATCTGCATACAGAGGCTGGATCTGCCTATACAGCCCAGCCTCTGGTGCTATCCCAAACCCCCCTAAGGTCCCCCTGCACTCTGCAATCCCTCATAAATCACAGCCACGCTGCTGACAAACAGCTTGTCAGAGCTGGCTCAGTTTATCTCTATAGTGTCAGTCTGCTGCTCTCCCCGCCTCCTGCAAAACTCCAGTCCCCGCCTGCATCCCTTCCCTCCCTGCTGATTGGAGGGAAGGGACAGGGGCAGGGACCGGAGCTATGCAGGAGGCAGGGGAGCAGCTGAGACTGACACTACAGATGTAAACACAGCCTCACAGCATGGCTGTGATTTATGAGGGATTGCAGAGTGCAGGGGGACCTTAGTGGGGTTTGGGATAGCAACAGAGGCTGGGCTGTAAAGGCAGATCCAGCCTCTGTATGCAGATAACATTCTTTAAACACACCTCGGGTTCTCTTGAATGAAGCAGGAAGAGGAAGTGACACGCATGGCCAGTGCAAGAAACTCCTCCAGAGGGGTCATAGCACGACTTTGTTGGAAGTTGACTGGTTTAAAGGCATACCCATGAGAAGTTCTCAGAGTCCCTTTAACCTCCCTGGCTGTACGCAGTTTCAATGTCTGCGTCCAGGGGAGGATTTTTGGCTATAAAATGTTATTTATATTCTTCAGCTAGCACTTCGCTAGCTAAGTATGCCCCCCCCCCCCCCCCCCCCCCAAGTGCCTCCGGTCCCCTCTGATCCCCCCGATCGCTGCCGGTAATATTTACCCGTCTGCGATCCCACGAGAGCCGCAGCTTCTCCATGCAGCTTCACTCGTCGCTGTGGCGACGATCTGACATGACGTCATCGACATCATGCGCAGTTCCGATCCTCCCCATAGTAAAGCCAGCAGCTGATTGAGAAGCTGCGACATCGCGGGATCCCTGGGGGTACGTATACCGGCGGCAATCAGAAGGGTCCGGAGGCACTTGGGGGGCATACTTAGCTAGCGAAGTGCTAGCTGAAGAATATAAATAACATTTTATAGCCAAAAATCCTCCCGAGCCATGTGATCCCCTGCGGCGGCTAGCCCGACTCTGGAAGAATGTTTATTACATAAATCAAAATGACTATTCAGAGATTGGGGAATGTCTCAGACTTAAGAGACTGTAACTGCATGCCATACCATGCCCCCTTTGCAGCTGCAGTGGCAAGATACTCCAACATGGCCGCTTCATTGCAATTCAATTCTCGGCTAGAAATTGATTGTCCGCATTGGACATAAATCTGGGCTCAAAAGGGGGTGGGACGGAGGAGCATTGGCGCTAGATCTACAGCATTCCAGAGGTACAATACTGGGTCTTTGATAAAATCTATTAGAAATCTACTTGCAGTGTGTGGCAGAAGTAGATCCCTCTAGAAATCTACTTGCAGTGTGTGGCAGAAATAGATCGCTCTGTCATCGGATTCCTAGAGAGGCACCTATCTTTTGAGCACGTCAGATTAATAATACCTACTCTAAATGACACCCACATAAAAAAAAAGTAATTTGCAGTTTGTTTTACTTGGGGGAACAAATGTACATCTATTTGTATACATGTATTTTAAATGTAACAGTTTTATCATAATGCTTAGGTTGCCTAACATTTTTATGCAATTGTTTTGTTCATTCCACTGAAACTTTTGAAACCAGGAAAGAGGGACATTCAAGTCAGCAGCAATTGGGTATGGTATTGTACAAGGCTCAACAACCTATTAGCAGCCACTGGGGGTTATTTTGAAAGTTGCCGGAAACAATTACTTTCTCCACAAGCAACCTAAGTTGAAAGTGTATATGAGTCTTACGTTTCTGGATGGCGTATTCTTTCAGCCAAGCATCAGAGTTACATTGTGTTTCTTTGGCAGCACAAGCAAGTGGTGAACAGAGGAACTTCTGCAGACTAGTTCTGACTACAGCCAGCATGGAGACCGACTAAAACCTCAAAGCAACATTTCTGCCCATAAAAGCTCACCAGGTGGTGGTGGTGAACATGGAGCTCCAGAAAGGTTTTGTACTAGCTCACATTTCAGAATGAAAAGTAAATAGGATTTTATTGTAAACACACAGAAACACACTATGAATTCCCTTTTAGTATGATGGTGTAATTTACATAGAAACTACCTGTACGTACCTGTGAGTGACATTGAAGTAGTAATTGGTACAATGCTCTCTGTGGAAAACGTGTCAGTACTATACATAGGAGGTGTGTGTGTTGGTGTGTGTGTATATTTTATGGTACATAAACTTTTTCCAACACTCTAAGGGCGATTCTTCAGCTATTTGCTGATTGCCGGCGATCAACAAAATGCTGCTACAATGTATCGCTATGGATACATTCACACTGCAGTGGTTTTGATTTTGATTAACCACAAATGAGCTGCATGCAGCGTTTTGGGGTCGATTGCTCTGCGATTCTCGCTCTATTGAAAGGGAATCACAAGCACGAATCGCTATAAATCACGAGATTTGGGCTGCTGAATCACAATCGCAGAAGCAAATGAGATCGGGGTAAAGCGCCCAATGTGAACCAGACCTAACTTAAGCCCTTGCACCTCTGACTAAGTTGTGCTCCTTACTAACACACTGCATCTAGGTATGCATATTGTATGCTACCCCACCTCTTTGCCGCCCCCCCATTGCTTTAGATTCTAAGCTCACCAGGGCAGGGCTCTCTCACCCTATTATGTCTTGTTAAACATTTTATCAACCATGTTCTACTTGTCACTTGTAATTACCAATTCCTTATTTTGTACTGGTATCAATATCTGGCATACAACATTGTCTGTATAATTATGTACTTCAAGATTGTTTGTTCCTTTTTACATCATCACTGAATACGTTGGCGCTTAATAAAATCAAACAGTAATTCCCCGATTCTTTTTAAGAATTTGCCCCTGTGAGGGCCCATTTCCACTTGTGCGGTGTGAATTAGTTGCGGAAAACGCAAAAACGAATTCGCACGTGGATGCGACTTTTACCGCAAATTCGCAGGAGTTTTCGCATATGTTAATGAGTATGCAAATTTAACCAAGTCACTGCCTGTGTGCTTTTATATTGATTTTATGCGAAAACGCCCATGAATTTGCGGTAAAATTTGTGGTAAATTTGCATAAGAAAACGCATGCGAGTTTCCTATTAAATACATTGTATGCGAATCGCACACGGCGAGGCAGTGTGCGAATTCTGAGGGCTCTGCCATGCAGATTTTTTCTGCACAGAAAAACGCTCAGAAATCCTGACAAGTGGAAACAGTCCCATCCACTTGTATTGTCTATGCGAATCTGCATGCAGGAAATGCATGGAGATTCGCTCTAGTGGAAACGGGCCCTTACGCGCACACCCTCCCCTTTCCTTCACCCCCTGCCGGGTTTGCGGCAATTTGCTGTGGCTTGTGCCTTGCACAGCACAGCAGTGCATTACGACTGCCTTTTAGTTATATAAATAATAATACATTCTATTAATAAGAAAATTGACTTGAGTGTATGCTGGACTAATTTACCTAAATTCAGCATACACAATAATAGATGTATGCCATGCTAAGCAATATGAAGAGAGAAGAATGATAAGAGTGCTAGTAAAGACAGATCTGGAGGGTTTCCTTTAGGACGGTGATAAACAGGATGTCCGTTTTCCACCACCTCCCTGACTTGCATACTCATTGTTCATTTCTACTGTTTAGAGCCTGCTGCTTAAACAGGAAGCAGCTGGAGGACAACAATGCAGAAGGAGCAGCCACATACAATACAGGACGAAAATAAAGCAGACAGACTAATAAAAGATTTACCCTACAAAAGAATAAAATAAAAAAAACTGTGTGGGAATGGGCATAATGAAAACACACACAAAGCCATGCTCTTTGTGAATTTTTATCATTTATTCGACTTGCATTTACTACGAGATGTGCATCGGCCGCAGATGAAAACATACAAACACTGAGTTCAAAATGACTCAAGACTATTGTGGCCGCTTGATTTTTCAGACACATCTCTGCAGATTCTAATTACAAAAGAAGAAGAAGAAAAAAAAAAGACAATTTTAATTTAAAGGGAACCTGAAGAGTGAGGAATATGGAGGTTGTCATCTTCATTCCATTATAAATGATGCCAGTTGCCTGACTGTCATACTGAGCTTTAGGTTTTAGCTGTGATGGAGTCACACATCTGCAACAAGCATGCAGCCAGTGGAGGCAGACCAGAGTCACAGCGTCTGATCTGTATGCTCATTCTGGGCCACTTGAAGTATTCGAGGCAGAACATCAGCTCAGAAGTCAGGCAACTGGCATTGTTTATTAGAAAATGGAGATGACAGCCTCCTTCTTACTTAATACTTGAGCCCACTAACACAGCTGTGTCTACTTCTGTCTGCTTTTCAGCATCTGTAATAATGATGTGCAACTAAAAAGCTGACAATGGCGTTAGTGGGCTCAGGCCCTTACTCAACATAGTTGAGATCACAAAACCTGTACAGGGAACACTAACAATGCTGCCATTACCAACCATCTTCTAAAATTGCCATTTCTCTGGCATTCATAGTGACCAGTACTATTTCACCTGCAGCAAGCATAGCCTATATAATAATTCCCCTGTCCCTGCGTTGTCCTGTGTCCACCACTGTGTCCGTTGTGCCTGCTGCGCATGATCAATTTCTCTCTAAAAAGGTTCTGATCATTGGGGAATGAATTCCCACTCCACACAGCACATCGATATTCAACAGATTTCAGCAGGAAACCTACTGAAAGTCTATTGACCCGCATAACTGCACTGTTCGAGATGCAGTACAACGCCATGGCCTGAATGAGCACCTTTTCTGTCCTGATCAACACATATTTTTTTGATTTTATGCCAAATTCACCATACATATCTGTAAGCCAACACCTAGTATCATCAGGAGGTGGCTGCTATCCTTTAAATAACTTGGATACATTAAACAATACAAAAAACAAGAAACCCCTTTGAATTCTACAGAAGGCAAATTGACGTTATGATTCAATATCAGAGTGACCAGTGAGGAAAAGAAAAAAAACAAAAACACTTCTCGACAGGTCCAACATACCTGCTGTAACTTTGTTCAGGAGGACAAGGGAATTCAGCACCTTGTTAAAATTTTGTCCTTGATACAGGTCATTGGCTTCAAACGTCTGAAATAGAAAACATTCAAAATGGTAATCTTTCCGACATTTCACAGCTGTGGGGTTTATTTAGACAACTTACACAATTCTCAGGCTAGCTTTTTTTCTAATAAATATAGAAAATGACCTTTTTTAACCTGAAACGTTCTCACAAGTCAACATTTCTCAAAGCATGACCCCGGGTGCTAAATTCTAACAACAGCTTCAGCATAAGCGATAAATAAAACAAACTATAGTAAAAAAAGCACTTTTACACAGAACATGACAAAAATAGCATTGCTGAAAACACAGAGCATACATACAAAACCGGACTTAAATCCATATAAATAGCCTTTGGAAAATAAAAGCAGTGATAGTGTCCTAAGTCTTCCAGAGTCAAACATGAACCAAAAATGACGGTTGAAACCTGACTGGATGCTGCATTGGTTATAAAACATACATACTACTCCAAATACAGATTATGAATAAAATAAACAATTCCGTAAACATAAATTTAATTAAACCTTCATGGTGGATTTTTCGTATAGGAGACACTACACGCCAAATCTCATCCAGCAGCAAAATGAATAACAGGATGTTACAGCTCTCTGTAGGCTTCCTCTCCCATGGGTATGTATGCAGAGATTACCTTGCTAGGAACATGGTGATTGGCAGACACTCATTCATAATTCGTGAGAACTGCCCCTCTAATGGAAAGTTTAGCAGATAGTGCTGTGGTGTGAGGCTTTCCAACTTCAACACTGAATTTTTACATATAGGAGTAAATGCACAAAAAATAAGTTTTGATCTTTGGACAAATTTATAGAATATGGGAAAAAGTAGTCATTCAGAAATGAGATGTGCTGGAGTTAATCACTGAAGAAACAATGACAGGAACAGATAAGCGAAATAGCAAATAAGGACAAAGACATAAAAGGATGTTAGTTAGAGGCCAGAGCAGAGCACGGAACAAGATGAGAACAGTTTTTTTTCATGAGGCCGCTTGGCTGTACAAGCAAAGAACTGCCTCAGTGCTCCAGTAGGCAGCAAACTTTGCTTAATATCTACCGTATTTAGCTTACAAGAACAAAGATGGATTAGTTTGGCTCTGTACTATTAACAAGCTGACATCATTGCAATCCAGCGTTTCTGGATGTGTTCAGATATTAGGGACAGGTATGATTTGCATATTCAGCATTGATGCACTGAGAGACACCTCAAATGCTGACGCCAAGCAAATACCTTCTAGGAATCGGGACACAAGCATTGCATCGGTGTACTTTAAGTACACCATCCACTGCCTCCCTCTGCTAGCAAAAGACTAGCAATATTAGGCCAGCACTGCAACTCAGCAATTTTTATTTGCCACAATTTTTTTTTTTTTTATTGTTCTAGCTTTTCATCATCAATACAAATCAGCAGCAACATTAATGCTGGAATGCAGCCACTATAGGTTTAGATACACCGTAAGTCCATACACTTGATATATACCTCAATATGTTAGCATAGAGGCCCAGTTAACTATACAATATGAAAGTATACTGTATATTACCAAGAGAGAGCGGTTCCGTGGATTTCCACTAGCATGGCCCTAACGGCTGGACAGTCAGGAAACCTTCTCAAGCTACTATGCACATGGCCATATGGATTAAGGCCATATAAGCATACAAGAAAATCGAGATCCGTCATGTAACACAGTTGTAACTATATAGCAACATCACTGTATAAAGGCAGTAAAGTAGACCAGGCCCAACTGTGGGCCAAAGAACTACAAAACACAAGAACAGAAAACACATTGGTGGTTATTGAATTTAGCATAAAAAAGTCCAATATCAAATAGTATCCAACAATGCCTTCCAGTTATCAGGGAGTAAAGAGTAAACTTTATTTGGGGACCTTTTATTTTTCCAAGTTTGCGCTCAATCATAATCTGGGTCACCAGGGCCATAAAATGATCCTAAGTAAAGAGCTCCTTGGATTTCAAATTGGTGGTGACAATAGGGTGGGCTCCCTTAAGGATGTGTGATTATCTGTCAATGAGAATATTTAATCCTCGTAATATCAGATCAGTAAAATAGGTAACGGTGGGGAAGCTGAGCAAATGTTTAAATGAGTGCCAATACTGTACACTGGTACTCAAAGCCAATAGATAGTATAAAACTAAACAAATACAAGCAGGGAGACTGGAGGCTAGCGATGCATCTGTACAGCCTCAACTCCACCCTGTCGCCTGAGGGACCAAAGCCCAATGCCTCTCCGGCAACACGCCACATACAGGTGTACAAGGCTCAAGACAGCCATATGCCTGTGCAAAAAAAATAATCCAGGACTGTGGTCTATTTTTATCCGCACTATTCCCCTAGAGGTATAACAAAACACAGGGGCATTTACTGAACCACAAGTTAAATCTTCTCTCTATATTACGCTTTTGATAAACCTTTGGTGTGTACAAGCATCCCAAGACCTTGTTTATTGACAAAACATGAAAAAAAACAAAAAAAACACCACATAGGCTTCCATTCCCAATGAGTTACCGCATTTGGTAATGCCGCTAGCTCCTGCACTGCCCTGTCACCTCTCCTCCCCTCTCCATTGAACAGTATATGCTTCTTGGGTATAGCTGAGAAGTGTCTGAACATTGCTTCTACACTGCAGTGCAGCTCTAAAGGTGCTTACACACCTGTGATGTATGTTGCCCGTCAGGGATGGGGACCGGAGAGGCGCATGTGTGATGTGGTGGTGGGTGGGCAGCATCTTCAAAGTAGTTGGCCATCCATCAAGTGACTAGATCCACCAGTCGGATCGCTCGTGGGTTGGAGGCTGCCATATACAGGCTTGATTATCAGCTGAGGTAGAGATCAATCGCCTCAGCTGACAGTCAAGCGTGCATACGAGCCTTAACAATAGAGCAACAAGCAATAAGGGCAACACTGCTCTGTCCTACGTACACAGCTTTACAACTTGGAGGAGGAAGCCTTAGGATCCTAATGAGGCTTCCCCCATTGTTCCAAGCCCCCCATTGCTGGGTGGTGCTCCCCCATTGCCTAGTACAGCCCCCCCTTCACATCGGGGCCGTGTAGCTCCTCTTCTTGGTTTAAGTGTGCGCAATGGCCATGCAAGCCTGCGGCTCTCTGCTACTGCACATGTGCAGGAAGGTTGAGACGGTCATTGCATGCACTTCAACCAGGAAGAAGAGCTGCGTGGCCCTGATGTGATTAGCAACAATTCATTGCCCCATCTCACCGGGGGCCCCCCTCAGCAACGTGGGAACCACGGAGTAGCGAGGAAAGCCCCATTAGGATCCTAAGGCTTCCTTCTCTTAAGTATCTGATTTTTTGTACCCGAGCTTTGACTCGGGTACACTTTAAGGACAATTCTGTCATCTTTATAGACAATGGAGGGCTACAATAAAGAGAACTTTGGATTCATTAATGTCAAGTGCTGCGTAATATATTGGCGGCGCTTTATAAATCCAATAAATACATAAATTCATGCAGAAGGCAAGATTTCTTTTTGTTGCAATGAGTGTTGACGCAAAACCCTCTTTATTTCCTCTTTTCTTCCCTGTACAGAGACCAAAAGCTTTGTGAAATCCATATTGAACCTACCCTATTATCTCTGAATTGCCTGCAGCTGCAAATATTGTAAATTTAATAACACGGTCAGTCAGTCATGAAGACAAAAGAAGTTGCCCGCTACATTAACACAGCAGGAGCTGTAAATAAACAGTGTGAAAGTCCATTCAGATAAATGCATAAAATAGTATGTTTACGGGAATTTGTTTTCCAGCAATCTTCAAAGGCATACAGTATTTAAAGCACAGGAAAACAGTACTTGAAGACTAATTGCAAAAAGTGATATGACTGATAAATTAATTTCGAACACCTTTTGAATCAGATTTGTAGGGGTGGCAACTCGATCACAGCTCTTTCCCCCCACCCTCACAGACTCCAAAAGATCACTGAGCACAATAGACATGACATTTTCAAGTCGAAAAGCTCAGTAGCAACCAAGTAGCTGCCACTAACCAGAGTTATTAACAGGTTTCTTTTCTGTACTAGTCATTTCAGGCCTACCAAAAGGAAGAGGTAGCTAGAAGTTTAATTCATAAAACTTCAGGTGAACAGGAGCTAAACCACATAAAAATAAACAGGCTAAAGTAATTGACTTCCTCTTGACAATGTTACTTAGCTCACTACAATCTGTATAGACGATCATATATAGAAACTTGGAATGTGCCAAAAACCTATACAGCCATATTTCCTCACAGTAAGCACTTTTGCACTCTTTACTTTGCCGTTTTTCCTTGGGAACCTGAAGTATATATATATATATATATATATATATATATATATATATATATATATATATATATATATATATATATATATATATATATATATATATATATATATATATATATACACACACACACACTGCATGCTTGTTTCAGGTGTGTGATTTAGAACCTACTGACCAGAAAGATCAGCAGGGCTACCAGGCAACTGGCATGGTTTAAAAGGAAATCAATATGGTGGCTTCCATAGGTTTCACAACTCTGGTTGCTTTTAACAATACATGCCAATTATTTTTAAATGCAACTACCTCATTATTGTTTACACTGCCTAATAATGGTTAAGATTACCTCTTATGTGTTTTCACTGCATTCATTTCAAAGGTCTTGGCATATGGCTATATGTCCTTCCTTAGCACATTCCAGGTTTCCAGGTGCTGGTCCAATTTTTGTATGTAAATTGTAGAGATGATCAGGAAGATGCTAACTTATCCAACTTGTATGCAGATAAAATGCAAACTACATGCAGCTTACAGCTGGGCCAAATACATATGTTGCAAATCCAATGCAAGCGGGAGAAAGTAGCATGTCCTTGGTCATCTCTACCCACCAAGAATGAGTGAGAGGATGCAGAAAGTCAATCACACCATCCACATAGGACTCGACCCTCCTGTGATGATTCAACGGGTTTTTATTGCATACATAAGCGGTGATATAGCACACAAAAAGCACAACGTTTCGGGCAGAGGCCCTTTCTCAAGTGCACTTGAGAAAGGGCCTCTGCCCGAAACGTTGTGCTTTTTGTGTGCTATATCACCACTTATGTATGCAATAAAAACCCGTTGAATCATCACAGGAGGGTCGAGTCCTATGTGGATGGTGTGATTGACTGTGACTATTTAGAGGGGCTTGATATACCTCTCACCACACTGGACTCCCCGAAAAAAACTGAACCATCTCTGTGGCCGGCAGGTACTATTTTACATTACATAGGATGCAGAAAGTCACAGGAAGGTCAGAATGCTGGATCTGCATACTTGCTGGATTATGAATTGTTCTGGCCCAGAAAACAGCACATTTTAGAAACAAATTGTCGGCAGCAGTCCCCAAATGTCTCTCAAGGCAAGTATATTTTAGGCAAGTAGTGAAATAGAGAAATACTGGTGGAATAACTCAAGGCATAAGCTGCCTGCGCTAAGCAGCCATTTATCCACTGCGCTGTCATTTTAAAGAACATTTCTATATAAAAAGCAACAGCTTTTTATGTACTTTTATGTCCTGGAGACTGTGCACTATTCTGTATGCGGGAAATCTAGCAAATAAATGGCTTCTACGGTCTAGCAGTTAGATCATTTTAGCTATTGTCAGCAATTTTTTTCCATTGCTTACATCTTTATCATCACACATTTTAGAGCCTATACATCTTATCTGCATAAAAAAAATGTAATCTAATGTAAAAAGCATTTAGGGGATGCTGATATTTCTATGTTTATTTAGATCCTAAAGAGTCACCAAGGTAAGGTAACATGACATAATGATAGACGTGCACAATATGTACAGTCTGCAAGAGAGCAACCAGCACACAACACAGCACAAGGACGTTCCCATTGGCTGGCTAGGTATGTTACATAGCTGTGCTAAACCGTTTGAAGCTAGAACACTTGTGTCATCAAAGCAAAAAGGGAAGATGGGCACCGGCTGTAATACCAGATTATTGTACCTCCCCGGTTAACAAGACGCTCCACCACCTCTGCACATATCTTATGGCAAAATAAAGGTTATAAGGTATTATAGCTTGTGGCCATCTTCCTTTCTTCTTTGATGACAATATGTACAGTGACAAGCATACAAATAACTATAACAAAAGCAAGTTTCTTCACTCCAATGTGGATAAAACATCAGAATCCTTTAATGATCCTCCATTTAAAAGTTGCAGCAATGGTACATGACAGTAACGAGAGCTGATTCTTTTCTGACCCTGCTGAGTCCTTAGTTGTCGCTAAAATGACACGGGTGCATTACGCTTACAACCAGGGCTGTGGAGTCGGTCCAAAAATCCACCGACTCAGACTCCTCAGTTTAGGATTCCACCGACTCAGACTCCTTGACTCCGACTCCTCTAATTTGCATATTACAATTTTGTTGATTAACAGTATGTAACGTGAAAATCGTCTCGAACTACCAACGCTTAGGAATTTTACAAGACAGCTGAAGTGAGAAGGATATGTAGACTACTATATTTATTCCCTTTAGACTAAAACTAGTCCTTGGTAAGAGTACTTGTAAAAGGTACAGACCGGAACAAAGAACATCTATCTGGCCCTAGGCAAAGTAACTGTGGGTACATGTAAGAATGATGTGCAGGTACTCTGCAGGGGAATGAGGAGATTCTTCCTCTATTACACATTCTTCATGCACAATCTGAACAAGGTTTATGGGTGATAGACAACACCTCTGTGTTCAATGTGCACAACATTCTCAGTGGATTCCCTGCAGCTCTGTGGAGAGTGCATATGTATAGTACTACTGTGTAACAAAGTAAACCTGAGACAGATGAAATTAAAGTTTTATACATATCTGGGGCTTCCTCCAGCCCCCTTCAGGCTAATCAGTCCCTCGCTGTCCTCCTCCGCCACCTGGATCTTCTGCTATGAGTCCAGGTACT
Source organism: Hyperolius riggenbachi (assembly GCF_040937935.1). NCBI lineage: Eukaryota > Metazoa > Chordata > Amphibia > Anura > Hyperoliidae > Hyperolius > Hyperolius riggenbachi. Next base: position 209,898,677 of record NC_090647.1, on the reverse strand, counting down.
TAAGCCAGTCTGGTTTAGTGCGCATGCACACACTCCGCCGCCGGGAGCGTACTACACCTGCGCAGCTCTATTGTGCAGGTGCAGAACGCTCCTGGCTGTGGAAGCAGCACGTAGACAGACTGCTCTGACTGACTGAATTACCTGGACTCATAGCAGAAGATCCAGGTGGCAGAGGAGGACAGCGAGGGACTGAATGGCCTGAAGGGGGCTGGAGGAAGCCCCAGGTATGTATAAAGCTTTTCTTTTAATTCGCCTCAGGTACCCTTTAATTCATAGTCACCAAACCAAATTTTAACAAAATATCAAATTATTTGATTTCATGAGCAAAGAGAGTGCATACATTAGCATAAACCAGCATCAATGCAGAATTATTTCCATCTCATTGACCATCTCTATTAGTGACACAGCTACACATCAGGCTTTATACTTACAGCATAGATGTTATTTCGTATATATAAGAGATTCCTGTGTACACATCATATATACAGTCACAATCAGATATGTATATCTGACTTTAAAAATACGGGGACTGCTTTATTGAAGCAGCACAAGTAACTAATTTTGATTGGTTTATTTCATTTTTGTGGACTGAACACAGCTATTACTGTATATATACTGTATATATACATTATTTTTAATGACTATTATCTGAGAAATAGAACATTTTATCATATTTTCTATTTTAATTACAGTTACAAATTCATTAGGAGTTGGAGTCGGTGCATTTTTTCCGACTCAGACTCCAGGCACCCAAAATTGCTCCGACTCCACAGCCCTGCTTACAACTGAATATAGCATGGAATACACGCAAATTGCTGCTATACTGAGGAAACACTTTCCTGTACTCTCTGATGACTTTGAGCTCCTATTCTAGAGGGCAAGTGCAGATTTGTAAGCTAGACAAATAACATTTATTTTGTGCCTTTCTCCTGGCGGGGTCAAAGCGCTAGAGCTGCATCCACAAGGGTGTGTTCAGAAGGCAGTGTTGGGGAGTCTAGCCCAAAGACTACTCACTGAATAGGTGCTGGCGTTACAGGTTTCTTTTCTGTATTAGTTGTTTCAGGCCCACCAAAAGGGGGAGGTAGCTCTCAGTTTAATAAAAAAAAATAATAATAATAATCAGGTGAACAGAAGCTTTGTACAACCGGATGAAAATAAACTTGCAGGCTACTGTTAGCGATTTCCTCCTGAAAAGGTTACTGTCTTAGATCACTACAGTCAGTAAAGCCAATCATATATAGAAACTTGGAATGTGCTAAGGACATATAGCCATATGTCCTCACAGTAAGCACTTTCTCACTCTTTACTTTGCTTTCTCTCTTGGGGCTTTAACAATATATCCCAATTACCTCAATATTGTCTACACTGCCACAGAAGTGTTAAAAAAACCTGTAACAGAAAAAAGTGCCCCTGAGGGGTACTTAGCTTGGGAGGGGGAAGCCTCTGGATCCTATTGAGGCTTCCCCCATCCTCCATCCCGCGGTGGTCTCGCTGGGACCCTCCGAATAGCAGCCATGTAAATATTTACCTTCCTAGCTCCAGCGCAGGCGCAGTAGCGGCTCTCGGCTCAGGCGGAGACAGCCAATACCAGTCAGGCTCACTCTACTGCACAGGTCGATACCGTCGTACCATTGCATTTACACATTAAAGAAGTGAGGAAACTTGCTTTTCTTATGGTCGTTCGGACTGGCGCGCCTGCTTCCAGCACCCTTATACTTTTGCACAGCACATAAATCTGAGGTGAGGTACAGCAGTCCTCTTGAGCTTTCACATACAAATAACTATGCTGTGTTCCTTTTCTTTTTCTGTCAGAGTGTTAATAATATGCAGTCTTTCTCCTAGTCAGACTAAAGAGTAATCCTCACTGAAAAGGAATTACAGCCATAAAACGCTTTCTTAACCATCCTGGCGGTATGGACGAGCTCAGCTCGTCCATTACCGCCGGAGGCTGCCGCTCAGGCCCTGCTGGGCCGATTTTCTTCAAATAAAAAAGGTGCACACGCAGCCGGCACTTTGCCAGCCGCGTGTGCTACCTGATCGCTGTCGCGTGCAGCGGCGAAAGATGGTCCCCCCCAGCCGCCGGAGCCCAGCCAGAACAAATAGTTCCGGCCAGCGCTAAGGGCTGGATCGGAGGCGGCTGACGTCAGGACGTCGGCTGACGTCCATGACGTCACTCCGCTCGTCGCCATGGCGACGAGGCAAGCAAAACAAGGAAGGCTGCTCATTGCAGCCTTCCTTGTTAATTCTGATCGCCGGAGGCGATCGGAATTACGCTTCAGGAGCGCCCTCTAGTGGGCTTTCATGCAGCCAACTTTCAGTTGGCTGCATGTAATAGTTTTTTTGTTTTTTTTTTAAAAACCCTCCCGCAGCCGCCCTGGCGATCTTAAGAGAACGCCAGGGTGGTTAATGGAGAAAAGCATATGAGTGCAGGGAAAAGATTCAAAAAAAAAAAAAAAAAAAAAAAAGTCAATAGTCCATATATTTTGGCTTAAAACACTAAAGGTGGCCACACACACCATACAATAAAATTATTTTATTTTAAAGTAAATCAAGAAAAACAGTTGCCCCTAAAAAAAGGTTTTGTTTTTTTAATTAGTTTGAGAAATCGAATCGAGTTTCCGTTTATTGGATAAAAGAAGACGGGGATTTATGAAAATGAATGGTGTAGATTGTCAATGTACAGACCCAAGCAATTTTTTCAGAGTTTTCAATCTTTTTTTTATGATTGGGGAAAAATTTAACACACCTGTGCGGTACATGTCAGATTTTTTAAATGTTACAATTAGTCAGAAAATTGATTGCAATTCTTGATTTGAAAGGATATTTAAAAGAAAAAAAAAATTGTATGGTGTGTGGCCACCTTAACGGTGGGTACACACATCAGATAAAAGTCTTTGGAAATTAAAGATCACAGACCAATTTTACCCCCTTCCATGTAGTATGAGAGCATACTCTACACAGTCTATTCTATTGAGCTGAATTCCCCATCAGATAAAAATCTTTGCAAGATGCTGGACACATGCAACCGATCAATATCTGCAAAAAACCTGTTCCGCAAAAGATCCGTTCCTGCAAAATGCATTCATAGTCTATGATATCTGCAGATCTCATACACACCTTGTTTAACCTCCTTGGCGGTAACCCCGTGTGTGACACGGGGTAAGCCGCCGGAGGGTGCCGCTCAGGCCCTGCTGGGCCGATTTTCATAATTTTTGTTTTGCTGGACGCAGCTAGCACTTTGCTAGCTGCGCCAGCACTCTGATCGCCGCCGGCCCCTGCCCGATCGCCGCTATCTGCTGCGGCGCGCCCCCCCCCCCCCTCCAGACCCCAGCGCTGCCTGGCCAATCAGTGCCAGGCAGCGCCGAGGGGTGGCCCGGGACTCCCAATGACGTCCCGACGTCAGTGACGTCATCCCGCCCCGTCGCCATGGCGACGGGGGAAGCCCTCCAGGAAATCCCGTTCTATGAACGGGATTTCCTGATCGGAGATCGCCGAAGGCGATCGAAGCGGGCGGGGGGATGCCGCTCAGCAGCGGCTATCATGTAGCGAGCCCTCGGCTCGCTACATGATTAAAAAAAAAAAAAAAAAATTTTAAAAACTGCTGCGCTCCCTCCTGGCGGTATTTTTCATACCGCCAAGGAGGTTAACAGACATTCATCTGCAGATCAGATCCACCAGGATGGATCTTCAGATCTGCAGATGAAAAGGTGCCATAGGAAAACATGGGCATTACTTTGAAAATCAGTATTCTTTCAGTTATAACTGAGAGCAACTAAAAGAGACACTGAAGCGAAAAAAAATATATGATATAATGAATTGGTTGTGTACTATTAATAATTACTAGAAGATTAGCAGCAAAGAAAATATTCTCATATTTTTATTTTCAGGTATATAGTGTTTTTTCTAACATTGCATTATTCTATAATATGTGCAGATTACACAACACTCAGCATTCAAAATGAGTCTTTCAGAGCAGTCTGTGAACTAATGACCTCTCCTTTTGCAGAGAAAAAGACATTTGTTTACTAACAGTTGAGATAATAAAAGTCAGAAGACAGCCCTCTCCACGATTTTGAAAGTAAAGTCGTAGAGCTTAATGGCTTTTTTGCATAGAGAGATAACAACTGGAGTTTCTTAAAGAGAGTCTAAAGCGAGAATAAATCTCGCTTCAGACCTCATAGATAGAGGGAATGTGTGCCCCTGCTAAACCGCCGCTATCGCGCCGCTAAACGGGGGTCCCTTCACCCCCAAATCCCCCTCCATGCAGCGCATCCCCTCTTCCTGGTTGGGGCAGGGCTAACCGCCGCAGCCCTGCCCCACGCGCGTCTGCCAGCGCGTATCTCCGCCTCTCCCCCGCCCCTCTCAGTCTTCCTTCACTGAGAGGGGCGGGGGAGAGGCGGTGATGCGCCGCTGATAGACGCGACTGGAGGCAGGGCTGCAGCCGTTAGCCCTGCCCCCAGGAACGACCAAGTCTACGACCAAGGTTTGCGAGAGTGGGTTTGGGGGTGAAGGGACCCCCGTTTAGCCGCGGGATAGCGGCATTTTAGCATGGGCACACATGCCCCTGCTAACTATGAGCTCTGAAGCGAGATTTATTCTCGCTTCAGAGTCTCTTTAACGCTTCCTGTACTGGAAACAAATTAGACTGATGTATCTGATCTGAGAACCTGAACTGAAAATAAAAAGTCAAAATAACCAAACACAGGTCATACTTACCTCCTGTGTAGTCTACTCCTCAATCTCTTTCTCCTCTCCTGCATCCCATTTGTCCACTGTGATCAGTGTAATTCTCCATCCTTCATTTTAAAAATGGCCATTACCCCCTAACAGCTTCCTGGTCAGCACACTGTTAAACTGTAATATCACCCACTTGAGCCACAGGGAAACATGGACATTACCAACTGGTATATTTCACTTCTGACAAAATATTGTCAGAACTGGAAGGGATCACTGTAAGAAGAAAATGGTGAGCTTCTAAGAGGAACCGACGGTGAGGTAAGTATGTAATATTCATTTGCAGCTACATCATTATTATAATTATTTTTTTTTGTATTTATAAAGCGCCAACATATTACGCAGCGCTGCACAATAGATAAATGGGTTAACAAACCGGTAGAACATACGGAAACTCACAACAAAACAAGATCATGCAAATGATTTGATAACAATACAGTGTCATAGGTCAAAATAGAGACTGTTCGAGTCTACAAGAGGGGTGGTTGTGAGTAAGATTGCATAATCAAGCTGGATACATTAGGGAGGAGGGCCCTGCCAGAGGCTTACAATCTAAAGGGTGGGGTGGAGACAATAGGTGCGTCTTTTGAGAGGGGGTCTAACAGAACATATTATGGTGCTGGTGTAGGGGGGTATGCGAGCGTGAAGAGGTGAGTATTGAGAGCTTGTTTGAAGGTATTAAAGGTGGGGGTGAGTCTGACGGCTGGTGGGAGCGAGTTCCAGAGAGTAGGGGCAGCCCTGGTGAAGTCCTGCAATCGTGCATGTGACTGAGTTATGCGTGGTGTGACTAGGCGCAGGTCATTGGAGGATCGGAGGGGGAGGGCTGGTATGTGCCTGTGGACCAGATCAGAGATGTAGGTCGGGCAGGTCTTGTGCACTGATTTGTAGGCCAGGCACAGGATTTTGAAATGAATCCTAAAGCTGATGGTGAGCCAGTGTAGTGCTTTACAGAGCGGCGTTGTTGAGGCGCTGCGGTGAGAAGAATGTATCAGTCTGGCTGCCGCATTCATTACCAATTGAAGTGGGTCAGTACGGTTAGAGGGGAGGCCAGATATGTGTTTATTTTAAATAATTTTACTCACTTCAGGTTCCCTTTAAGGTATAAAAATATCTCCTGAGAGAAAAGTTAACTGGCTATGGGCCCAAGAGTTTACATGAGATAATCCAGTTGTACAAAACTGAAAAGGTGGAACTACAGTTTGCTTGTCAATTTAGTTTCATTTGACCCTGCAGCCTTATTAGTCTCTTAGCTGTGCAGAGCTGAGCCACAGCACTGAGCTCTGCAGGCTGTGGAAATTTTACTGTCCTCTCAGAATGCAATAAGGCTTCTGTTTACAAGACACACACATAGAAAGCAGTGGATTCTGAAAATAGCAGTGTTGTGCCTACAGACTGAACTGGATATTAAGTTATTACGAAAGTTGACCGTTTTCAGTCCAGCTGAATGGGTTTAATAGGGAACTGTGATTTTCACACAGATGACATTACCTTGGGCCAAAAGCAGACAGAATAACGATATAGTCAATAAGAAGTTGGGAGAGAGGATTTTAATTGCATGTTATGCCAGACTGTAGTTCCAAGTCAATAAGAAGCAATACTAGCAACATGCAACCATTTCCCAGGCTGCTAGTTACAATCTTGTAGTTTAGGATGTACAAGGATCAGGTGCTTTTCTACTGTAAATCAAGCTGCTGCACATGCTGACTGTGACACAGACACCTGCAATCCACAGAGACAGAAACGTAAGCAACTGTGATACATTTCCAACACCATTATACACAGAAAAACCTGCAGGAACTGATCTAGTGCACATCTAATTTTGGAGCTATAAGTAGCAGAGGAGGAAGATTAACCAAGAAGCACTGATCAAGCAAGCGAGTTGCATACTTATGCTGTTTTGTGTTGCATGTTCAATTCATTTCTCTCTGCACCAGGTGTTTCTGTGCATTTCAGTGCGATTTTCGTGCAGTTTTTCAGTTGAACAGTGCAATTGCATTTTCCAGCAATTCATTAGCAAAAGAAAAAAAAAAAAGTTTAATTAAAACAGGGAAATAATAAGAAAATCGCTTCTTCCAATCCCCAATAGTTGTCTTGGTCTCTTACCATTGTTCAGCTCTGTACCATTCAGCCGCTGTGCCCCTCCAAAAGATGGCCAACTGGGACAGTCGTGGGCTATTGCCTATGCGTGGCCCTGGTCACCCGCCTCCATTACCAGCAGTGGTCAGCTCATGCCCAGTACCAAGGTCCAGGTAATTAAAATTCGCCAACATTATTTCACTTTACGTTTACTTTAAGAATTTACTTATTTTTGCCATATGCAGATTGTCAGGAATATAGCCGCTAGTTATGAGGCTGATAATGTTAAGGATAATAACAGAACATATTTCTGTCCTGTTTCTGTCTACTGGGTAAAACCTCAGATGTGTATTGTGCTTGGAAGTAATTGGTCACCTGGCCAGAGTAAACTGAAGTCTAATGTTATTCTGTATGTAGATGTTCATTACCTCTGCCCCATTGTCCAGCAGGGGAAACTGTGTCTACTGCTAATTAGCTGCCAATTGAGGAAGAATAGGCTGGTCGGCATGGCTTGTGAGTCTGGTGTCAGCCATTGTCCCATTATACAAGGCAAGCCTGCTAGAGTCTTGGGGACAGGGGAAAGCAGACACCTGAATGTTTGAAATGTATTTGACAGCCTACTGGAAATGATTGAAGGGGTGAAGTCCTTTTGATACCATTTTCTACCTGCGGAAATTAAATTATTGGTGGAGGTGCAAACTATATCCTTATCTTTGATCAGCTGGAAATCCAATTATGACTGAGGATGTAATTAAATCTAGGTCCCCCCCATCCACACAGGCTTACAGCCTTGAGGCGAATATTTCATTATGAAAACCAGGGGACAGCTACCTCAAATCAGTCCCCTCCTGACGGTAGCGGCAGCTGGTCTCCTGGCCCAAGCTAGTGGACTCCTGGTCTAACCAGAATGGTGTCCGTCCACAAAAGTCCAAGGTTCTTCTATCTGGATTCCTGTATTTTGGTAAGCAAATTGCTTGGTGTGTATCTTTGTAACCTCTTATTTTTGTAAATTTTATCTTGTAACATTTGTCTGTCTTTTTGTAATCTTTTGTATATATTAAGTTCTGCATTGTTCCACCTTTTTCCCTGGAATATTAAATTATTATTTAATAAGCTTGACTTCTGCCGTACTAAACTAACACTCATAGCCTAGAAGAGATTTTAGTGTGTATAAGTCCATGCCTATTTGTATGCTTGAGCAACACTACCATATGAAACTGTAATTGCATTGTGTGTGGGGGCGTTTGTCATACGTTGGCCTGAAGCGCGCAGCTGACCCAACGTACGAGAAACGCCAGTGCGAGTAGCGACAGCAGAGTGGCTAACAGTATCGTTCGGAACGACTGTTAGTGTTTTTTTTGCTTCACTACAGTGTAAGATTGCAACTGTGTGTGTGCGTGGGTGCGTGGCGTTCCCGTATTCGGCCTAAGTGCAAAGCTGACCCGAATACGAAAACGTGGAATGCGCGCTGAGGACTCGACAGCAGAGTGGAAGTGTCTAGCGAACCACTAGTGGTGGCAGTGAGAGGTGTTCTGAGGGGTCCCAGCCTTGTTTTAGCTTGACTAAGGCTGCTTCCCCTCTCGATCTGGTCAAACCCGCAGTCGGGAACCGTGTACGCAGGCGTGCCGTGGGCCGGTTCCTGACATAATTGGTGGCAGTGGTGGGATCGTTTAGTACATTAGTACGCAGTTTAGCTCGCTATTCTGAGTACTAAAGGCTGGAAGCTTGCTAGAAGCAACTAGCCTACAAAAGTCTACTCAGTGCAGAATATATATACCTTTTTTTTGTTCAAAGATACACACTTGGCATTTTGCTTCCCCTACCCCCTTTTTTTTTCCTTTTTATTTTGCAACACTATGGCTCAGAAAGCATCCAGCTATGCAAGGCAAAGCAAAGAGATACTACTCAACCTGTGTGAGCACAAAGGCATCGAGACGGTGAGCGGCCAGACTAAGGAGCAGTTAGTTCATGCCCTTGAGGAGTATGATGAGGCAGAGCAAGCCCGTGCTTCAACGTCAGCGGATGCAGCTCACGACACGCCAGAGGAGGAATCGCTCCCGCCACAGGATGCGAGTGGAGACGATGTCCTGGATGATCCACCGAACACAGAGATGACATCTCTGGAAGCTGATCTACAGCTACTGAACTCGGCTGATCCTGAACTGCGCCTAAAGCTGATCCTACTGCACCGACAGGCAGAGAAGGAACAAGCGGCACACGACTCCAGGCCGAGAGGGAACAAGCTGCACAGCGACTCCAGGCCGAGAGGGACAGACTCCAGGCCGAGAGGGAACAAGCTGCACAGCGACACCAGGCCGAGAGGGTAAGTGCTGAACGGCAACACCAGCTGGAGCTGGCTAAACTTCAGTAGCAGAACCGGTCTGCTGGACCCGCAGAACGCGAAGGTGAGCGAGTCCACAGAATCCCCCTGGATAAGTTCCCCACTATGGACAAGGACTCTGACATAGACACTTTCCTACAGGGGTTTGAAAGGACTTGTCAGCAGTATGGGGTGCCCCGTGAGCAGTGGGCAAGATACCTCACACCAGGGCTGAGAGGCAAGGCCCTGGAGGCGTTTGTGAGTCTCCCCCAGGAGGAAGAAACAGACTTTGAGGCAATTAAGAAAGCCATCATTGCGCGATACCACCTCACGCCAGAGGTGTATCGAAAACGTTTCAGGACAGTGCAACGAGGTCCTGACGACAGTTACCTGGATCATGCATGCAACCTGCGCACTGCCTTCCAGCAGTGGGTAAAAGGACTGTCAGTGGAAACCTTGGATGCCCTGCAGGAACTGATGATAAAAGACCAGTTCCTCCACACGTGTCCTGTTGAGGTCCGGCTGTTTGTGCTGGATCGAGAACCAAAGACCGTGGATGAGGCTGCGGAAATGGCCAATTCCTACACGGCCCATAGAGCACCCGAGTCCCGGATGACTACTACGCCCAGGTGGAGAGGAGAACAGATTGCTAAACCTGTTTCACCCAGCACCCAGAGGAGGCAAGCACCGCTGTCTCCTGGATTCAGGCAACCAACCACTGACACTCGGAAATGCTTTGTATGTGACAGGGTGGGTCATATCAGCACGAATTGCCCAGAGAGGAAGAGGGAGGCCCCAAAATCCAGTGAGGCCTCAAACCCCCGTGAAGTCCCAACTGCTCTGTGTGCTACCAGGAATGCCACTGGCTATGCAGAGAATCTGCAGCTTGTCACGGTTGGGGGTACAGTTGCCACTGGGCTGAGAGACACTGGAGCAGAAGTGACTCTCATACATCCCCAGCTTGTGAACCCAGAGCAGTACATACCTGGGAAAATGATTGCGGTCAGAGGAATTGGGGGTGTCACCCCAGCAATACCCACCGCCTTGGTCCACCTGGATTGGGGGGCCGGCAGCGGACTGAAAGAAGTTGGGGTAACTGACAAAATCCTCACCAACGTTTTGCTGGGTACTGACCTGGGACGGTTAGTGGCCCGGTATGAGCCTTCTCCAAACCCTGTGGAGCCTGCATCCCCAGCAGAAGTTCAGGACTCTTGCCAGGTGCTGTTTGATAATGCCGTGCAAGTGGGGAGTGCTGGCGAGGCCCCAGGGGCTATGGACTGTGTACTAGGAGCCAGCCCTAGTGATTCTCCAGTGCCTAGGCCTGGAGTGGGACATGCTGATACGGAGAATGCAGAAACTGATGATGTCATTTATGACGCACGGACTATCGAGGCGATCGATGCAGGAACTGTTGATGATACTTGTGAAGTGCTGAGTAGCAATGTGTGTAATGATACCGATAATGTGAATGTTTTCTGTGATGTTTTAAATGTCAATATGTATAAGACGGATAATGTTGATATCATATGTGTTGTGCTACATAATGATGCTTGTCCTGTGGACACTCCGTCGGCTGCAGGAGTAACCAGCAATGGTCGCTGGGCTGCAGCAGGTGGACTGTCCACTGAAGGGGCAGATGGCACCAGGCCAGATCTTTACCCTTCAGATGGTTTCAAGACCAAAGGTGATGTGGTTTACGATATGTGTAAGGTGGGCGCTCCCTCAGCTGCCGTGGTAACCCGCAGCGCTAGTGAGTCTACAGCAGAGGGACTGTCCACTGAAGTGACAAATGTTGCTAGGTCAGCAACCTCCACTTCGGAACCTGGCCCGGATAGCCCAGGAGCCTCTCCGTCTGCAGCCTTCCTGGAATGTGTGACAGGCAGCACCGAGCTCTCTGGGGCTGTGCGATTTGACAGCGGCCTGGAAGAGCTCAGGGGGCTAGCCAGCAGGTCACCAGCTGGGAGGGGCGGGCTGAGAGGGTCCTGGGAAGTTATTCCCTCGGAGCTGTCCGAAGTGGAGGAGGCAGACCGGCAGATAATCGTTCCCCAAAGGGACCGAGAGATAGCTCCTGCCACTATAGAGAAAGTGCGTGTAGCGACTGTTGGAACCCTTCCCCAGCTGCAGCACCGTCTCTATGGTTGCGAATTCACGGTCGTCACTGACCCTCATTCCCCTGGTTGGTTACGTCCGGTTGCCAGGGGCAACGACACATTGCAGCAACCTGACCTAGCTTTCCAGTCCTGTAGCTTGGAGCTAAGGAGTTAACCCCCCAGGCCCGGCCGTCAGTGTCGGCTTTGGCAAGACGATTCGTTAGAATCATCTGCCGGCGCCATCTGGAAGAGGGGGCGTGTCAGGAATATAGCCGCTAGTTATGAGGCTGATAATGTTAAGGATAATAACAGAACATATTTCTGTCCTGTTTCTGTCTACTGGGTAAAACCTCAGATGTGTATTGTGCTTGGGAGTAATTGGTCACCTGGCCAGAGTAAACTGAAGTCTAATGTAATTCTGTATGTAGATGTCCATTACCTCTGCCCCATTGTCCAGCAGGGGAAACTGTATCTACTGCTAATTAGCTGCCAATTGAAGAAGAATAGGCTGGTCGGCATGGCTTTTGAGTCTGGTGTCAGCCATTGTCCCATTATACAAGGCAAGCCTGCTAGAGTCTTGGGGGCAGGGGAAAACTGACACCTGAATGTTTGAAATGTATTTGACAGCCTACTGGAAATGATTGAAGGGGTGAAGTCCTTTTGATACCATTTTCTACCTGCGGAAATTAAATTATTGGTGGAGGTGCAAACTATATCCTTATCTTTGATCAGCTGGAAATCCAATTATGACTGAGGATGTAATTAAATCTATGGTCCCCCCCCCCCCCCCCCGTCCACACAGGCTTACAGCCTCGAGGCGAATATTTCATTATAAAAACCAGGGGACAGCTACCTCAAATCAGACCCCTCCTGACGGTAGCGGCAGCTGGTCTCCTGGCGCAAGCTAGTGGACTCCTGGTCTAACCAGAATTGTGTCCGTCCACAAAAGTCCAAGGTTCTTCTATCTGGATTCCTGTATTTTGGTAAGCAAATTGCTTGGTGTGTATCTTTGTAACCTCTTATCTTTGTAACTTTTATCTAGTAACATTTTTACTTTGTCTTTTTGTAATCTTTTGTATATATTAAGTTCTGCATTGTTCCACCTTTTTCCCGGGAATATTAAATTAATATTTAATAAGCTTGACTTCTGCCGTACTAAACTAACACTCATAGCCTAGAAGAGATTGAAGTGTGTATAAGTCCATGCCTATTTGTATGCTTGAGCAACACTACCATATAAAACTGTAATTGCATTGTGTGTGGGGGCGTTTGTCATACGTTAGCCTAAAGCGCGCAGCTGACCCAACGTACGAGAAACGCCAGTGCGAGTAGCGACAGCAGAGTGGCTAACAGTATCGTTCGGAACGACTGTTAGTGGTTTTTTGCTTCACTACAGTGTAAGATTGCGTGTGTGTGTGTGTGTGTGTGTGTGTGTGTGTGTGTGTGTGTGTGTGTGTGTGTGTGTGTGTGTGTGTGTGTGTGTGTGTGTGTGTGTGTGTGTGTGTGTGTGTGTGTGTGTGTGTGTGTGTGTGTGTGTGGTTCCCGTATTCGGCCTAAGCACAAAGCTGACCCGAATACGAAAACGCGGAGTGCGCGCTGAGGACTCGACAGCAGAGTGGAAGTGTCTAGCGAACCGCTAGTGGTGGCAGTGAGAGCTGTTCTGAGGGGTCCCAGCCTTGTTTTAGCTTGACTAAGGCTGCTTCCCCTCTCGATCTGGTCAAACCCGCAGTCGGGAACCGTGTACGCAGGCGTGCCGCGGGCCGGTTCCGGACACAGATATATTATTGGAACGTGTCCATTAAATACATGATCTAATATGTTTATTTTTGCTTCACCTACTAATTTAGGTTTACTTCATCTACTATTAGGAACTGTTTAAAAGCAGAAGTTTGAGGTCACAATCATATAAAAATACAGTAGGAGGAGTTCACAAACTTTCCGTCACCACTGGTTTTATTTGCCTTGATAACTCCAAGTATTATTTATTTTTTTTAAGTATTTATATAGCGCCGGCATATTACGCAGCGCTGTATAGAGTAGATCGTCTTGTCACTAACTGTCCCTCAGAGGGGCTCACAATCTAGTCCCTACCATAGTCATAGGTCTATGTATGCATCGTGTAGTGTATGTATTGTAGTCTAGGGCCAATTTAGGGGGAAGCCAATTAACCGGAGTGCCAGGAGGAAACCCACACAGACATGAGGAGAACATACAAACTCCTTGCAGATGTTGACCTGGCTGGGATTCGAACCAGGGACCCAGCGCTGCAAGGCAAGAGCGCTAACCACTACGCCACCGTGCTGCCCCAGTAGTAGTAGTGGATGGAATCTGAGACCAAAGCAAAGTTGCTACCATGTAAAAAGGTGCCAGTCAGAGATTGATGCTGAAAGACCGTTATCACTGTATACCACCCCACTGTATATACAATATTATACTATCCCATTTTCCATATCTTTCTGACCAGTGTCTATTGTTTAATAGCGAATTAATTCATCTCTAAATGGCGCCTACTGTAGTCTAGCTTTTTTGGGTAAATTAATAATATTGGTGACCAGTATAAGACACTTTCCTATCTAAATTACCTGCTTTGTTTAAAAGTTCAACAGAGACCTGATTTGGATTAGCAACACAGATATCTTGCAAGGAGGACTAAAACTTAACTTTTACTCAGATCATAAAACCAATCTATTAGGTGCCATAAACAGACCGATGTCCGATCGAAAATGTTAGGGTCTATTGTATACACAGTAGTGAGTAAGTGAGTGAGTGAGTGGCAAGTCTCAAAGCCCTATAACATTGATGAGAAACATTAACACTACCC